>NW_027045405.1:0-46716 GCF_963576615.1 Watersipora subatra
AAGTCTAAGTCTAAGTCTAAGTCTAAGTCTAAGTCTAAGTCTAAGTCTAAGTCTAAGTCTAAGTCTAAGTCTAAGTCTAAGTCTAAGTCTAAGTCTAAGTCTAAGTCTAAGTCTAAGTCTAAGTCTAAGTCTAAGTCTAAGTCTAAGTCTAAGTCTAAGTCTAAGTCTAAGTCTAAGTCTAAGTCTAAGTCTAAGTCTAAGTCTAAGTCTAAGTCTAAGTCTAAGTCTAAGTCTAAGTCTAAGTCTAAGTCTAAGTCTAAGTCTAAGTCTAAGTCTAAGTCTAAGTCTAAGTCTAAGTCTAAGTCTAAGTCTAAGTCTAAGTCTAAGTCTAAGTCTAAGTCTAAGTCTAAGTCTAAGTCTAAGTCTAAGTCTAAGTCTAAGTCTAAGTCTAAGTCTAAGTCTAAGTCTAAGTCTAAGTCTAAGTCTAAGTCTAAGTCTAAGTCTAAGTCTAAGTCTAAGTCTAAGTCTAAGTCTAAGTCTAAGTCTAAGTCTAAGTCTAAGTCTAAGTCTAAGTCTAAGTCTAAGTCTAAGTCTAAGTCTAAGTCTAAGTCTAAGTCTAAGTCTAAGTCTAAGTCTAAGTCTAAGTCTAAGTCTAAGTCTAAGTCTAAGTCTAAGTCTAAGTCTAAGTCTAAGTCTAAGTCTAAGTCTAAGTCTAAGTCTAAGTCTAAGTCTAAGTCTAAGTCTAAGTCTAAGTCTAAGTCTAAGTCTAAGTCTAAGTCTAAGTCTAAGTCTAAGTCTAAGTCTAAGTCTAAGTCTAAGTCTAAGTCTAAGTCTAAGTCTAAGTCTAAGTCTAAGTCTAAGTCTAAGTCTAAGTCTAAGTCTAAGTCTAAGTCTAAGTCTAAGTCTAAGTCTAAGTCTAAGTCTAAGTCTAAGTCTAAGTCTAAGTCTAAGTCTAAGTCTAAGTCTAAGTCTAAGTCTAAGTCTAAGTCTAAGTCTAAGTCTAAGTCTAAGTCTAAGTCTAAGTCTAAGTCTAAGTCTAAGTCTAAGTCTAAGTCTAAGTCTAAGTCTAAGTCTAAGTCTAAGTCTAAGTCTAAGTCTAAGTCTAAGTCTAAGTCTAAGTCTAAGTCTAAGTCTAAGTCTAAGTCTAAGTCTAAGTCTAAGTCTAAGTCTAAGTCTAAGTCTAAGTCTAAGTCTAAGTCTAAGTCTAAGTCTAAGTCTAAGTCTAAGTCTAAGTCTAAGTCTAAGTCTAAGTCTAAGTCTAAGTCTAAGTCTAAGTCTAAGTCTAAGTCTAAGTCTAAGTCTAAGTCTAAGTCTAAGTCTAAGTCTAAGTCTAAGTCTAAGTCTAAGTCTAAGTCTAAGTCTAAGTCTAAGTCTAAGTCTAAGTCTAAGTCTAAGTCTAAGTCTAAGTCTAAGTCTAAGTCTAAGTCTAAGTCTAAGTCTAAGTCTAAGTCTAAGTCTAAGTCTAAGTCTAAGTCTAAGTCTAAGTCTAAGTCTAAGTCTAAGTCTAAGTCTAAGTCTAAGTCTAAGTCTAAGTCTAAGTCTAAGTCTAAGTCTAAGTCTAAGTCTAAGTCTAAGTCTAAGTCTAAGTCTAAGTCTAAGTCTAAGTCTAAGTCTAAGTCTAAGTCTAAGTCTAAGTCTAAGTCTAAGTCTAAGTCTAAGTCTAAGTCTAAGTCTAAGTCTAAGTCTAAGTCTAAGTCTAAGTCTAAGTCTAAGTCTAAGTCTAAGTCTAAGTCTAAGTCTAAGTCTAAGTCTAAGTCTAAGTCTAAGTCTAAGTCTAAGTCTAAGTCTAAGTCTAAGTCTAAGTCTAAGTCTAAGTCTAAGTCTAAGTCTAAGTCTAAGTCTAAGTCTAAGTCTAAGTCTAAGTCTAAGTCTAAGTCTAAGTCTAAGTCTAAGTCTAAGTCTAAGTCTAAGTCTAAGTCTAAGTCTAAGTCTAAGTCTAAGTCTAAGTCTAAGTCTAAGTCTAAGTCTAAGTCTAAGTCTAAGTCTAAGTCTAAGTCTAAGTCTAAGTCTAAGTCTAAGTCTAAGTCTAAGTCTAAGTCTAAGTCTAAGTCTAAGTCTAAGTCTAAGTCTAAGTCTAAGTCTAAGTCTAAGTCTAAGTCTAAGTCTAAGTCTAAGTCTAAGTCTAAGTCTAAGTCTAAGTCTAAGTCTAAGTCTAAGTCTAAGTCTAAGTCTAAGTCTAAGTCTAAGTCTAAGTCTAAGTCTAAGTCTAAGTCTAAGTCTAAGTCTAAGTCTAAGTCTAAGTCTAAGTCTAAGTCTAAGTCTAAGTCTAAGTCTAAGTCTAAGTCTAAGTCTAAGTCTAAGTCTAAGTCTAAGTCTAAGTCTAAGTCTAAGTCTAAGTCTAAGTCTAAGTCTAAGTCTAAGTCTAAGTCTAAGTCTAAGTCTAAGTCTAAGTCTAAGTCTAAGTCTAAGTCTAAGTCTAAGTCTAAGTCTAAGTCTAAGTCTAAGTCTAAGTCTAAGTCTAAGTCTAAGTCTAAGTCTAAGTCTAAGTCTAAGTCTAAGTCTAAGTCTAAGTCTAAGTCTAAGTCTAAGTCTAAGTCTAAGTCTAAGTCTAAGTCTAAGTCTAAGTCTAAGTCTAAGTCTAAGTCTAAGTCTAAGTCTAAGTCTAAGTCTAAGTCTAAGTCTAAGTCTAAGTCTAAGTCTAAGTCTAAGTCTAAGTCTAAGTCTAAGTCTAAGTCTAAGTCTAAGTCTAAGTCTAAGTCTAAGTCTAAGTCTAAGTCTAAGTCTAAGTCTAAGTCTAAGTCTAAGTCTAAGTCTAAGTCTAAGTCTAAGTCTAAGTCTAAGTCTAAGTCTAAGTCTAAGTCTAAGTCTAAGTCTAAGTCTAAGTCTAAGTCTAAGTCTAAGTCTAAGTCTAAGTCTAAGTCTAAGTCTAAGTCTAAGTCTAAGTCTAAGTCTAAGTCTAAGTCTAAGTCTAAGTCTAAGTCTAAGTCTAAGTCTAAGTCTAAGTCTAAGTCTAAGTCTAAGTCTAAGTCTAAGTCTAAGTCTAAGTCTAAGTCTAAGTCTAAGTCTAAGTCTAAGTCTAAGTCTAAGTCTAAGTCTAAGTCTAAGTCTAAGTCTAAGTCTAAGTCTAAGTCTAAGTCTAAGTCTAAGTCTAAGTCTAAGTCTAAGTCTAAGTCTAAGTCTAAGTCTAAGTCTAAGTCTAAGTCTAAGTCTAAGTCTAAGTCTAAGTCTAAGTCTAAGTCTAAGTCTAAGTCTAAGTCTAAGTCTAAGTCTAAGTCTAAGTCTAAGTCTAAGTCTAAGTCTAAGTCTAAGTCTAAGTCTAAGTCTAAGTCTAAGTCTAAGTCTAAGTCTAAGTCTAAGTCTAAGTCTAAGTCTAAGTCTAAGTCTAAGTCTAAGTCTAAGTCTAAGTCTAAGTCTAAGTCTAAGTCTAAGTCTAAGTCTAAGTCTAAGTCTAAGTCTAAGTCTAAGTCTAAGTCTAAGTCTAAGTCTAAGTCTAAGTCTAAGTCTAAGTCTAAGTCTAAGTCTAAGTCTAAGTCTAAGTCTAAGTCTAAGTCTAAGTCTAAGTCTAAGTCTAAGTCTAAGTCTAAGTCTAAGTCTAAGTCTAAGTCTAAGTCTAAGTCTAAGTCTAAGTCTAAGTCTAAGTCTAAGTCTAAGTCTAAGTCTAAGTCTAAGTCTAAGTCTAAGTCTAAGTCTAAGTCTAAGTCTAAGTCTAAGTCTAAGTCTAAGTCTAAGTCTAAGTCTAAGTCTAAGTCTAAGTCTAAGTCTAAGTCTAAGTCTAAGTCTAAGTCTAAGTCTAAGTCTAAGTCTAAGTCTAAGTCTAAGTCTAAGTCTAAGTCTAAGTCTAAGTCTAAGTCTAAGTCTAAGTCTAAGTCTAAGTCTAAGTCTAAGTCTAAGTCTAAGTCTAAGTCTAAGTCTAAGTCTAAGTCTAAGTCTAAGTCTAAGTCTAAGTCTAAGTCTAAGTCTAAGTCTAAGTCTAAGTCTAAGTCTAAGTCTAAGTCTAAGTCTAAGTCTAAGTCTAAGTCTAAGTCTAAGTCTAAGTCTAAGTCTAAGTCTAAGTCTAAGTCTAAGTCTAAGTCTAAGTCTAAGTCTAAGTCTAAGTCTAAGTCTAAGTCTAAGTCTAAGTCTAAGTCTAAGTCTAAGTCTAAGTCTAAGTCTAAGTCTAAGTCTAAGTCTAAGTCTAAGTCTAAGTCTAAGTCTAAGTCTAAGTCTAAGTCTAAGTCTAAGTCTAAGTCTAAGTCTAAGTCTAAGTCTAAGTCTAAGTCTAAGTCTAAGTCTAAGTCTAAGTCTAAGTCTAAGTCTAAGTCTAAGTCTAAGTCTAAGTCTAAGTCTAAGTCTAAGTCTAAGTCTAAGTCTAAGTCTAAGTCTAAGTCTAAGTCTAAGTCTAAGTCTAAGTCTAAGTCTAAGTCTAAGTCTAAGTCTAAGTCTAAGTCTAAGTCTAAGTCTAAGTCTAAGTCTAAGTCTAAGTCTAAGTCTAAGTCTAAGTCTAAGTCTAAGTCTAAGTCTAAGTCTAAGTCTAAGTCTAAGTCTAAGTCTAAGTCTAAGTCTAAGTCTAAGTCTAAGTCTAAGTCTAAGTCTAAGTCTAAGTCTAAGTCTAAGTCTAAGTCTAAGTCTAAGTCTAAGTCTAAGTCTAAGTCTAAGTCTAAGTCTAAGTCTAAGTCTAAGTCTAAGTCTAAGTCTAAGTCTAAGTCTAAGTCTAAGTCTAAGTCTAAGTCTAAGTCTAAGTCTAAGTCTAAGTCTAAGTCTAAGTCTAAGTCTAAGTCTAAGTCTAAGTCTAAGTCTAAGTCTAAGTCTAAGTCTAAGTCTAAGTCTAAGTCTAAGTCTAAGTCTAAGTCTAAGTCTAAGTCTAAGTCTAAGTCTAAGTCTAAGTCTAAGTCTAAGTCTAAGTCTAAGTCTAAGTCTAAGTCTAAGTCTAAGTCTAAGTCTAAGTCTAAGTCTAAGTCTAAGTCTAAGTCTAAGTCTAAGTCTAAGTCTAAGTCTAAGTCTAAGTCTAAGTCTAAGTCTAAGTCTAAGTCTAAGTCTAAGTCTAAGTCTAAGTCTAAGTCTAAGTCTAAGTCTAAGTCTAAGTCTAAGTCTAAGTCTAAGTCTAAGTCTAAGTCTAAGTCTAAGTCTAAGTCTAAGTCTAAGTCTAAGTCTAAGTCTAAGTCTAAGTCTAAGTCTAAGTCTAAGTCTAAGTCTAAGTCTAAGTCTAAGTCTAAGTCTAAGTCTAAGTCTAAGTCTAAGTCTAAGTCTAAGTCTAAGTCTAAGTCTAAGTCTAAGTCTAAGTCTAAGTCTAAGTCTAAGTCTAAGTCTAAGTCTAAGTCTAAGTCTAAGTCTAAGTCTAAGTCTAAGTCTAAGTCTAAGTCTAAGTCTAAGTCTAAGTCTAAGTCTAAGTCTAAGTCTAAGTCTAAGTCTAAGTCTAAGTCTAAGTCTAAGTCTAAGTCTAAGTCTAAGTCTAAGTCTAAGTCTAAGTCTAAGTCTAAGTCTAAGTCTAAGTCTAAGTCTAAGTCTAAGTCTAAGTCTAAGTCTAAGTCTAAGTCTAAGTCTAAGTCTAAGTCTAAGTCTAAGTCTAAGTCTAAGTCTAAGTCTAAGTCTAAGTCTAAGTCTAAGTCTAAGTCTAAGTCTAAGTCTAAGTCTAAGTCTAAGTCTAAGTCTAAGTCTAAGTCTAAGTCTAAGTCTAAGTCTAAGTCTAAGTCTAAGTCTAAGTCTAAGTCTAAGTCTAAGTCTAAGTCTAAGTCTAAGTCTAAGTCTAAGTCTAAGTCTAAGTCTAAGTCTAAGTCTAAGTCTAAGTCTAAGTCTAAGTCTAAGTCTAAGTCTAAGTCTAAGTCTAAGTCTAAGTCTAAGTCTAAGTCTAAGTCTAAGTCTAAGTCTAAGTCTAAGTCTAAGTCTAAGTCTAAGTCTAAGTCTAAGTCTAAGTCTAAGTCTAAGTCTAAGTCTAAGTCTAAGTCTAAGTCTAAGTCTAAGTCTAAGTCTAAGTCTAAGTCTAAGTCTAAGTCTAAGTCTAAGTCTAAGTCTAAGTCTAAGTCTAAGTCTAAGTCTAAGTCTAAGTCTAAGTCTAAGTCTAAGTCTAAGTCTAAGTCTAAGTCTAAGTCTAAGTCTAAGTCTAAGTCTAAGTCTAAGTCTAAGTCTAAGTCTAAGTCTAAGTCTAAGTCTAAGTCTAAGTCTAAGTCTAAGTCTAAGTCTAAGTCTAAGTCTAAGTCTAAGTCTAAGTCTAAGTCTAAGTCTAAGTCTAAGTCTAAGTCTAAGTCTAAGTCTAAGTCTAAGTCTAAGTCTAAGTCTAAGTCTAAGTCTAAGTCTAAGTCTAAGTCTAAGTCTAAGTCTAAGTCTAAGTCTAAGTCTAAGTCTAAGTCTAAGTCTAAGTCTAAGTCTAAGTCTAAGTCTAAGTCTAAGTCTAAGTCTAAGTCTAAGTCTAAGTCTAAGTCTACTAAGTCTAAGTCTAAGTCTAAGTCTAAGTCTAAGTCTAAGTCTAAGTCTAAGTCTAAGTCTAAGTCTAAGTCTAAGTCTAAGTCTAAGTCTAAGTCTAAGTCTAAGTCTAAGTCTAAGTCTAAGTCTAAGTCTAAGTCTAAGTCTAAGTCTAAGTCTAAGTCTAAGTCTAAGTCTAAGTCTAAGTCTAAGTCTAAGTCTAAGTCTAAGTCTAAGTCTAAGTCTAAGTCTAAGTCTAAGTCTAAGTCTAAGTCTAAGTCTAAGTCTAAGTCTAAGTCTAAGTCTAAGTCTAAGTCTAAGTCTAAGTCTAAGTCTAAGTCTAAGTCTAAGTCTAAGTCTAAGTCTAAGTCTAAGTCTAAGTCTAAGTCTAAGTCTAAGTCTAAGTCTAAGTCTAAGTCTAAGTCTAAGTCTAAGTCTAAGTCTAAGTCTAAGTCTAAGTCTAAGTCTAAGTCTAAGTCTAAGTCTAAGTCTAAGTCTAAGTCTAAGTCTAAGTCTAAGTCTAAGTCTAAGTCTAAGTCTAAGTCTAAGTCTAAGTCTAAGTCTAAGTCTAAGTCTAAGTCTAAGTCTAAGTCTAAGTCTAAGTCTAAGTCTAAGTCTAAGTCTAAGTCTAAGTCTAAGTCTAAGTCTAAGTCTAAGTCTAAGTCTAAGTCTAAGTCTAAGTCTAAGTCTAAGTCTAAGTCTAAGTCTAAGTCTAAGTCTAAGTCTAAGTCTAAGTCTAAGTCTAAGTCTAAGTCTAAGTCTAAGTCTAAGTCTAAGTCTAAGTCTAAGTCTAAGTCTAAGTCTAAGTCTAAGTCTAAGTCTAAGTCTAAGTCTAAGTCTAAGTCTAAGTCTAAGTCTAAGTCTAAGTCTAAGTCTAAGTCTAAGTCTAAGTCTAAGTCTAAGTCTAAGTCTAAGTCTAAGTCTAAGTCTAAGTCTAAGTCTAAGTCTAAGTCTAAGTCTAAGTCTAAGTCTAAGTCTAAGTCTAAGTCTAAGTCTAAGTCTAAGTCTAAGTCTAAGTCTAAGTCTAAGTCTAAGTCTAAGTCTAAGTCTAAGTCTAAGTCTAAGTCTAAGTCTAAGTCTAAGTCTAAGTCTAAGTCTAAGTCTAAGTCTAAGTCTAAGTCTAAGTCTAAGTCTAAGTCTAAGTCTAAGTCTAAGTCTAAGTCTAAGTCTAAGTCTAAGTCTAAGTCTAAGTCTAAGTCTAAGTCTAAGTCTAAGTCTAAGTCTAAGTCTAAGTCTAAGTCTAAGTCTAAGTCTAAGTCTAAGTCTAAGTCTAAGTCTAAGTCTAAGTCTAAGTCTAAGTCTAAGTCTAAGTCTAAGTCTAAGTCTAAGTCTAAGTCTAAGTCTAAGTCTAAGTCTAAGTCTAAGTCTAAGTCTAAGTCTAAGTCTAAGTCTAAGTCTAAGTCTAAGTCTAAGTCTAAGTCTAAGTCTAAGTCTAAGTCTAAGTCTAAGTCTAAGTCTAAGTCTAAGTCTAAGTCTAAGTCTAAGTCTAAGTCTAAGTCTAAGTCTAAGTCTAAGTCTAAGTCTAAGTCTAAGTCTAAGTCTAAGTCTAAGTCTAAGTCTAAGTCTAAGTCTAAGTCTAAGTCTAAGTCTAAGTCTAAGTCTAAGTCTAAGTCTAAGTCTAAGTCTAAGTCTAAGTCTAAGTCTAAGTCTAAGTCTAAGTCTAAGTCTAAGTCTAAGTCTAAGTCTAAGTCTAAGTCTAAGTCTAAGTCTAAGTCTAAGTCTAAGTCTAAGTCTAAGTCTAAGTCTAAGTCTAAGTCTAAGTCTAAGTCTAAGTCTAAGTCTAAGTCTAAGTCTAAGTCTAAGTCTAAGTCTAAGTCTAAGTCTAAGTCTAAGTCTAAGTCTAAGTCTAAGTCTAAGTCTAAGTCTAAGTCTAAGTCTAAGTCTAAGTCTAAGTCTAAGTCTAAGTCTAAGTCTAAGTCTAAGTCTAAGTCTAAGTCTAAGTCTAAGTCTAAGTCTAAGTCTAAGTCTAAGTCTAAGTCTAAGTCTAAGTCTAAGTCTAAGTCTAAGTCTAAGTCTAAGTCTAAGTCTTAGACTTAGACTTAGACTTAGACTTAGACTTAGACTTAGACTTAGACTTAGACTTAGACTTAGACTTAGACTTAGACTTAGACTTAGACTTAGACTTAGACTTAGACTTAGACTTAGACTTAGACTTAGACTTAGACTTAGACTTAGACTTAGACTTAGACTTAGACTTAGACTTAGACTTAGACTTAGACTTAGACTTAGACTTAGACTTAGACTTAGACTTAGACTTAGACTTAGACTTAGACTTAGACTTAGACTTAGACTTAGACTTAGACTTAGACTTAGACTTAGACTTAGACTTAGACTTAGACTTAGACTTAGACTTAGACTTAGACTTAGACTTAGACTTAGACTTAGACTTAGACTTAGACTTAGACTTAGACTTAGACTTAGACTTAGACTTAGACTTAGACTTAGACTTAGACTTAGACTTAGACTTAGACTTAGACTTAGACTTAGACTTAGACTTAGACTTAGACTTAGACTTAGACTTAGACTTAGACTTAGACTTAGACTTAGACTTAGACTTAGACTTAGACTTAGACTTAGACTTAGACTTAGACTTAGACTTAGACTTAGACTTAGACTTAGACTTAGACTTAGACTTAGACTTAGACTTAGACTTAGACTTAGACTTAGACTTAGACTTAGACTTAGACTTAGACTTAGACTTAGACTTAGACTTAGACTTAGACTTAGACTTAGACTTAGACTTAGACTTAGACTTAGACTTAGACTTAGACTTAGACTTAGACTTAGACTTAGACTTAGACTTAGACTTAGACTTAGACTTAGACTTAGACTTAGACTTAGACTTAGACTTAGACTTAGACTTAGACTTAGACTTAGACTTAGACTTAGACTTAGACTTAGACTTAGACTTAGACTTAGACTTAGACTTAGACTTAGACTTAGACTTAGACTTAGACTTAGACTTAGACTTAGACTTAGACTTAGACTTAGACTTAGACTTAGACTTAGACTTAGACTTAGACTTAGACTTAGACTTAGACTTAGACTTAGACTTAGACTTAGACTTAGACTTAGACTTAGACTTAGACTTAGACTTAGACTTAGACTTAGACTTAGACTTAGACTTAGACTTAGACTTAGACTTAGACTTAGACTTAGACTTAGACTTAGACTTAGACTTAGACTTAGACTTAGACTTAGACTTAGACTTAGACTTAGACTTAGACTTAGACTTAGACTTAGACTTAGACTTAGACTTAGACTTAGACTTAGACTTAGACTTAGACTTAGACTTAGACTTAGACTTAGACTTAGACTTAGACTTAGACTTAGACTTAGACTTAGACTTAGACTTAGACTTAGACTTAGACTTAGACTTAGACTTAGACTTAGACTTAGACTTAGACTTAGACTTAGACTTAGACTTAGACTTAGACTTAGACTTAGACTTAGACTTAGACTTAGACTTAGACTTAGACTTAGACTTAGACTTAGACTTAGACTTAGACTTAGACTTAGACTTAGACTTAGACTTAGACTTAGACTTAGACTTAGACTTAGACTTAGACTTAGACTTAGACTTAGACTTAGACTTAGACTTAGACTTAGACTTAGACTTAGACTTAGACTTAGACTTAGACTTAGACTTAGACTTAGACTTAGACTTAGACTTAGACTTAGACTTAGACTTAGACTTAGACTTAGACTTAGACTTAGACTTAGACTTAGACTTAGACTTAGACTTAGACTTAGACTTAGACTTAGACTTAGACTTAGACTTAGACTTAGACTTAGACTTAGACTTAGACTTAGACTTAGACTTAGACTTAGACTTAGACTTAGACTTAGACTTAGACTTAGACTTAGACTTAGACTTAGACTTAGACTTAGACTTAGACTTAGACTTAGACTTAGACTTAGACTTAGACTTAGACTTAGACTTAGACTTAGACTTAGACTTAGACTTAGACTTAGACTTAGACTTAGACTTAGACTTAGACTTAGACTTAGACTTAGACTTAGACTTAGACTTAGACTTAGACTTAGACTTAGACTTAGACTTAGACTTAGACTTAGACTTAGACTTAGACTTAGACTTAGACTTAGACTTAGACTTAGACTTAGACTTAGACTTAGACTTAGACTTAGACTTAGACTTAGACTTAGACTTAGACTTAGACTTAGACTTAGACTTAGACTTAGACTTAGACTTAGACTTAGACTTAGACTTAGACTTAGACTTAGACTTAGACTTAGACTTAGACTTAGACTTAGACTTAGACTTAGACTTAGACTTAGACTTAGACTTAGACTTAGACTTAGACTTAGACTTAGACTTAGACTTAGACTTAGACTTAGACTTAGACTTAGACTTAGACTTAGACTTAGACTTAGACTTAGACTTAGACTTAGACTTAGACTTAGACTTAGACTTAGACTTAGACTTAGACTTAGACTTAGACTTAGACTTAGACTTAGACTTAGACTTAGACTTAGACTTAGACTTAGACTTAGACTTAGACTTAGACTTAGACTTAGACTTAGACTTAGACTTAGACTTAGACTTAGACTTAGACTTAGACTTAGACTTAGACTTAGACTTAGACTTAGACTTAGACTTAGACTTAGACTTAGACTTAGACTTAGACTTAGACTTAGACTTAGACTTAGACTTAGACTTAGACTTAGACTTAGACTTAGACTTAGACTTAGACTTAGACTTAGACTTAGACTTAGACTTAGACTTAGACTTAGACTTAGACTTAGACTTAGACTTAGACTTAGACTTAGACTTAGACTTAGACTTAGACTTAGACTTAGACTTAGACTTAGACTTAGACTTAGACTTAGACTTAGACTTAGACTTAGACTTAGACTTAGACTTAGACTTAGACTTAGACTTAGACTTAGACTTAGACTTAGACTTAGACTTAGACTTAGACTTAGACTTAGACTTAGACTTAGACTTAGACTTAGACTTAGACTTAGACTTAGACTTAGACTTAGACTTAGACTTAGACTTAGACTTAGACTTAGACTTAGACTTAGACTTAGACTTAGACTTAGACTTAGACTTAGACTTAGACTTAGACTTAGACTTAGACTTAGACTTAGACTTAGACTTAGACTTAGACTTAGACTTAGACTTAGACTTAGACTTAGACTTAGACTTAGACTTAGACTTAGACTTAGACTTAGACTTAGACTTAGACTTAGACTTAGACTTAGACTTAGACTTAGACTTAGACTTAGACTTAGACTTAGACTTAGACTTAGACTTAGACTTAGACTTAGACTTAGACTTAGACTTAGACTTAGACTTAGACTTAGACTTAGACTTAGACTTAGACTTAGACTTAGACTTAGACTTAGACTTAGACTTAGACTTAGACTTAGACTTAGACTTAGACTTAGACTTAGACTTAGACTTAGACTTAGACTTAGACTTAGACTTAGACTTAGACTTAGACTTAGACTTAGACTTAGACTTAGACTTAGACTTAGACTTAGACTTAGACTTAGACTTAGACTTAGACTTAGACTTAGACTTAGACTTAGACTTAGACTTAGACTTAGACTTAGACTTAGACTTAGACTTAGACTTAGACTTAGACTTAGACTTAGACTTAGACTTAGACTTAGACTTAGACTTAGACTTAGACTTAGACTTAGACTTAGACTTAGACTTAGACTTAGACTTAGACTTAGACTTAGACTTAGACTTAGACTTAGACTTAGACTTAGACTTAGACTTAGACTTAGACTTAGACTTAGACTTAGACTTAGACTTAGACTTAGACTTAGACTTAGACTTAGACTTAGACTTAGACTTAGACTTAGACTTAGACTTAGACTTAGACTTAGACTTAGACTTAGACTTAGACTTAGACTTAGACTTAGACTTAGACTTAGACTTAGACTTAGACTTAGACTTAGACTTAGACTTAGACTTAGACTTAGACTTAGACTTAGACTTAGACTTAGACTTAGACTTAGACTTAGACTTAGACTTAGACTTAGACTTAGACTTAGACTTAGACTTAGACTTAGACTTAGACTTAGACTTAGACTTAGACTTAGACTTAGACTTAGACTTAGACTTAGACTTAGACTTAGACTTAGACTTAGACTTAGACTTAGACTTAGACTTAGACTTAGACTTAGACTTAGACTTAGACTTAGACTTAGACTTAGACTTAGACTTAGACTTAGACTTAGACTTAGACTTAGACTTAGACTTAGACTTAGACTTAGACTTAGACTTAGACTTAGACTTAGACTTAGACTTAGACTTAGACTTAGACTTAGACTTAGACTTAGACTTAGACTTAGACTTAGACTTAGACTTAGACTTAGACTTAGACTTAGACTTAGACTTAGACTTAGACTTAGACTTAGACTTAGACTTAGACTTAGACTTAGACTTAGACTTAGACTTAGACTTAGACTTAGACTTAGACTTAGACTTAGACTTAGACTTAGACTTAGACTTAGACTTAGACTTAGACTTAGACTTAGACTTAGACTTAGACTTAGACTTAGACTTAGACTTAGACTTAGACTTAGACTTAGACTTAGACTTAGACTTAGACTTAGACTTAGACTTAGACTTAGACTTAGACTTAGACTTAGACTTAGACTTAGACTTAGACTTAGACTTAGACTTAGACTTAGACTTAGACTTAGACTTAGACTTAGACTTAGACTTAGACTTAGACTTAGACTTAGACTTAGACTTAGACTTAGACTTAGACTTAGACTTAGACTTAGACTTAGACTTAGACTTAGACTTAGACTTAGACTTAGACTTAGACTTAGACTTAGACTTAGACTTAGACTTAGACTTAGACTTAGACTTAGACTTAGACTTAGACTTAGACTTAGACTTAGACTTAGACTTAGACTTAGACTTAGACTTAGACTTAGACTTAGACTTAGACTTAGACTTAGACTTAGACTTAGACTTAGACTTAGACTTAGACTTAGACTTAGACTTAGACTTAGACTTAGACTTAGACTTAGACTTAGACTTAGACTTAGACTTAGACTTAGACTTAGACTTAGACTTAGACTTAGACTTAGACTTAGACTTAGACTTAGACTTAGACTTAGACTTAGACTTAGACTTAGACTTAGACTTAGACTTAGACTTAGACTTAGACTTAGACTTAGACTTAGACTTAGACTTAGACTTAGACTTAGACTTAGACTTAGACTTAGACTTAGACTTAGACTTAGACTTAGACTTAGACTTAGACTTAGACTTAGACTTAGACTTAGACTTAGACTTAGACTTAGACTTAGACTTAGACTTAGACTTAGACTTAGACTTAGACTTAGACTTAGACTTAGACTTAGACTTAGACTTAGACTTAGACTTAGACTTAGACTTAGACTTAGACTTAGACTTAGACTTAGACTTAGACTTAGACTTAGACTTAGACTTAGACTTAGACTTAGACTTAGACTTAGACTTAGACTTAGACTTAGACTTAGACTTAGACTTAGACTTAGACTTAGACTTAGACTTAGACTTAGACTTAGACTTAGACTTAGACTTAGACTTAGACTTAGACTTAGACTTAGACTTAGACTTAGACTTAGACTTAGACTTAGACTTAGACTTAGACTTAGACTTAGACTTAGACTTAGACTTAGACTTAGACTTAGACTTAGACTTAGACTTAGACTTAGACTTAGACTTAGACTTAGACTTAGACTTAGACTTAGACTTAGACTTAGACTTAGACTTAGACTTAGACTTAGACTTAGACTTAGACTTAGACTTAGACTTAGACTTAGACTTAGACTTAGACTTAGACTTAGACTTAGACTTAGACTTAGACTTAGACTTAGACTTAGACTTAGACTTAGACTTAGACTTAGACTTAGACTTAGACTTAGACTTAGACTTAGACTTAGACTTAGACTTAGACTTAGACTTAGACTTAGACTTAGACTTAGACTTAGACTTAGACTTAGACTTAGACTTAGACTTAGACTTAGACTTAGACTTAGACTTAGACTTAGACTTAGACTTAGACTTAGACTTAGACTTAGACTTAGACTTAGACTTAGACTTAGACTTAGACTTAGACTTAGACTTAGACTTAGACTTAGACTTAGACTTAGACTTAGACTTAGACTTAGACTTAGACTTAGACTTAGACTTAGACTTAGACTTAGACTTAGACTTAGACTTAGACTTAGACTTAGACTTAGACTTAGACTTAGACTTAGACTTAGACTTAGACTTAGACTTAGACTTAGACTTAGACTTAGACTTAGACTTAGACTTAGACTTAGACTTAGACTTAGACTTAGACTTAGACTTAGACTTAGACTTAGACTTAGACTTAGACTTAGACTTAGACTTAGACTTAGACTTAGACTTAGACTTAGACTTAGACTTAGACTTAGACTTAGACTTAGACTTAGACTTAGACTTAGACTTAGACTTAGACTTAGACTTAGACTTAGACTTAGACTTAGACTTAGACTTAGACTTAGACTTAGACTTAGACTTAGACTTAGACTTAGACTTAGACTTAGACTTAGACTTAGACTTAGACTTAGACTTAGACTTAGACTTAGACTTAGACTTAGACTTAGACTTAGACTTAGACTTATAGACTTAGACTTAGACTTAGACTTAGACTTAGACTTAGACTTAGACTTAGACTTAGACTTAGACTTAGACTTAGACTTAGACTTAGACTTAGACTTAGACTTAGACTTAGACTTAGACTTAGACTTAGACTTAGACTTAGACTTAGACTTAGACTTAGACTTAGACTTAGACTTAGACTTAGACTTAGACTTAGACTTAGACTTAGACTTAGACTTAGACTTAGACTTAGACTTAGACTTAGACTTAGACTTAGACTTAGACTTAGACTTAGACTTAGACTTAGACTTAGACTTAGACTTAGACTTAGACTTAGACTTAGACTTAGACTTAGACTTAGACTTAGACTTAGACTTAGACTTAGACTTAGACTTAGACTTAGACTTAGACTTAGACTTAGACTTAGACTTAGACTTAGACTTAGACTTAGACTTAGACTTAGACTTAGACTTAGACTTAGACTTAGACTTAGACTTAGACTTAGACTTAGACTTAGACTTAGACTTAGACTTAGACTTAGACTTAGACTTAGACTTAGACTTAGACTTAGACTTAGACTTAGACTTAGACTTAGACTTAGACTTAGACTTAGACTTAGACTTAGACTTAGACTTAGACTTAGACTTAGACTTAGACTTAGACTTAGACTTAGACTTAGACTTAGACTTAGACTTAGACTTAGACTTAGACTTAGACTTAGACTTAGACTTAGACTTAGACTTAGACTTAGACTTAGACTTAGACTTAGACTTAGACTTAGACTTAGACTTAGACTTAGACTTAGACTTAGACTTAGACTTAGACTTAGACTTAGACTTAGACTTAGACTTAGACTTAGACTTAGACTTAGACTTAGACTTAGACTTAGACTTAGACTTAGACTTAGACTTAGACTTAGACTTAGACTTAGACTTAGACTTAGACTTAGACTTAGACTTAGACTTAGACTTAGACTTAGACTTAGACTTAGACTTAGACTTAGACTTAGACTTAGACTTAGACTTAGACTTAGACTTAGACTTAGACTTAGACTTAGACTTAGACTTAGACTTAGACTTAGACTTAGACTTAGACTTAGACTTAGACTTAGACTTAGACTTAGACTTAGACTTAGACTTAGACTTAGACTTAGACTTAGACTTAGACTTAGACTTAGACTTAGACTTAGACTTAGACTTAGACTTAGACTTAGACTTAGACTTAGACTTAGACTTAGACTTAGACTTAGACTTAGACTTAGACTTAGACTTAGACTTAGACTTAGACTTAGACTTAGACTTAGACTTAGACTTAGACTTAGACTTAGACTTAGACTTAGACTTAGACTTAGACTTAGACTTAGACTTAGACTTAGACTTAGACTTAGACTTAGACTTAGACTTAGACTTAGACTTAGACTTAGACTTAGACTTAGACTTAGACTTAGACTTAGACTTAGACTTAGACTTAGACTTAGACTTAGACTTAGACTTAGACTTAGACTTAGACTTAGACTTAGACTTAGACTTAGACTTAGACTTAGACTTAGACTTAGACTTAGACTTAGACTTAGACTTAGACTTAGACTTAGACTTAGACTTAGACTTAGACTTAGACTTAGACTTAGACTTAGACTTAGACTTAGACTTAGACTTAGACTTAGACTTAGACTTAGACTTAGACTGACTTAGACTTAGACTTAGACTTAGACTTAGACTTAGACTTAGACTTAGACTTAGACTTAGACTTAGACTTAGACTTAGACTTAGACTTAGACTTAGACTTAGACTTAGACTTAGACTTAGACTTAGACTTAGACTTAGACTTAGACTTAGACTTAGACTTAGACTTAGACTTAGACTTAGACTTAGACTTAGACTTAGACTTAGACTTAGACTTAGACTTAGACTTAGACTTAGACTTAGACTTAGACTTAGACTTAGACTTAGACTTAGACTTAGACTTAGACTTAGACTTAGACTTAGACTTAGACTTAGACTTAGACTTAGACTTAGACTTAGACTTAGACTTAGACTTAGACTTAGACTTAGACTTAGACTTAGACTTAGACTTAGACTTAGACTTAGACTTAGACTTAGACTTAGACTTAGACTTAGACTTAGACTTAGACTTAGACTTAGACTTAGACTTAGACTTAGACTTAGACTTAGACTTAGACTTAGACTTAGACTTAGACTTAGACTTAGACTTAGACTTAGACTTAGACTTAGACTTAGACTTAGACTTAGACTTAGACTTAGACTTAGACTTAGACTTAGACTTAGACTTAGACTTAGACTTAGACTTAGACTTAGACTTAGACTTAGACTTAGACTTAGACTTAGACTTAGACTTAGACTTAGACTTAGACTTAGACTTAGACTTAGACTTAGACTTAGACTTAGACTTAGACTTAGACTTAGACTTAGACTTAGACTTAGACTTAGACTTACTTAGACTTAGACTTAGACTTAGACTTAGACTTAGACTTAGACTTAGACTTAGACTTAGACTTAGACTTAGACTTAGACTTAGACTTAGACTTAGACTTAGACTTAGACTTAGACTTAGACTTAGACTAGTCTAGTCTTAGACTTAGACTTAGTCTAAGTCTAAGTCTAAGTCTAAGTCTAAGTCTAAGTCTAAGTCTAAGTCTAAGTCTAAGTCTAAGTCTAAGTCTAAGTCTAAGTCTAAGTCTAAGTCTAAGTCTAAGTCTAAGTCTAAGTCTAAGTCTAAGTCTAAGTCTAAGTCTAAGTCTAAGTCTAAGTCTAAGTCTAAGTCTAAGTCTAAGTCTAAGTCTAAGTCTAAGTCTAAGTCTAAGTCTAAGTCTAAGTCTAAGTCTAAGTCTAAGTCTAAGTCTAAGTCTAAGTCTAAGTCTAAGTCTAAGTCTAAGTCTAAGTCTAAGTCTAAGTCTAAGTCTAAGTCTAAGTCTAAGTCTAAGTCTAAGTCTAAGTCTAAGTCTAAGTCTAAGTCTAAGTCTAAGTCTAAGTCTAAGTCTAAGTCTAAGTCTAAGTCTAAGTCTAAGTCTAAGTCTAAGTCTAAGTCTAAGTCTAAGTCTAAGTCTAAGTCTAAGTCTAAGTCTAAGTCTAAGTCTAAGTCTAAGTCTAAGTCTAAGTCTAAGTCTAAGTCTAAGTCTAAGTCTAAGTCTAAGTCTAAGTCTAAGTCTAAGTCTAAGTCTAAGTCTAAGTCTAAGTCTAAGTCTAAGTCTAAGTCTAAGTCTAAGTCTAAGTCTAAGTCTAAGTCTAAGTCTAAGTCTAAGTCTAAGTCTAAGTCTAAGTCTAAGTCTAAGTCTAAGTCTAAGTCTAAGTCTAAGTCTAAGTCTAAGTCTAAGTCTAAGTCTAAGTCTAAGTCTAAGTCTAAGTCTAAGTCTAAGTCTAAGTCTAAGTCTAAGTCTAAGTCTAAGTCTAAGTCTAAGTCTAAGTCTAAGTCTAAGTCTAAGTCTAAGTCTAAGTCTAAGTCTAAGTCTAAGTCTAAGTCTAAGTCTAAGTCTAAGTCTAAGTCTAAGTCTAAGTCTAAGTCTAAGTCTAAGTCTAAGTCTAAGTCTAAGTCTAAGTCTAAGTCTAAGTCTAAGTCTAAGTCTAAGTCTAAGTCTAAGTCTAAGTCTAAGTCTAAGTCTAAGTCTAAGTCTAAGTCTAAGTCTAAGTCTAAGTCTAAGTCTAAGTCTAAGTCTAAGTCTAAGTCTAAGTCTAAGTCTAAGTCTAAGTCTAAGTCTAAGTCTAAGTCTAAGTCTAAGTCTAAGTCTAAGTCTAAGTCTAAGTCTAAGTCTAAGTCTAAGTCTAAGTCTAAGTCTAAGTCTAAGTCTAAGTCTAAGTCTAAGTCTAAGTCTAAGTCTAAGTCTAAGTCTAAGTCTAAGTCTAAGTCTAAGTCTAAGTCTAAGTCTAAGTCTAAGTCTAAGTCTAAGTCTAAGTCTAAGTCTAAGTCTAAGTCTAAGTCTAAGTCTAAGTCTAAGTCTAAGTCTAAGTCTAAGTCTAAGTCTAAGTCTAAGTCTAAGTCTAAGTCTAAGTCTAAGTCTAAGTCTAAGTCTAAGTCTAAGTCTAAGTCTAAGTCTAAGTCTAAGTCTAAGTCTAAGTCTAAGTCTAAGTCTAAGTCTAAGTCTAAGTCTAAGTCTAAGTCTAAGTCTAAGTCTAAGTCTAAGTCTAAGTCTAAGTCTAAGTCTAAGTCTAAGTCTAAGTCTAAGTCTAAGTCTAAGTCTAAGTCTAAGTCTAAGTCTAAGTCTAAGTCTAAGTCTAAGTCTAAGTCTAAGTCTAAGTCTAAGTCTAAGTCTAAGTCTAAGTCTAAGTCTAAGTCTAAGTCTAAGTCTAAGTCTAAGTCTAAGTCTAAGTCTAAGTCTAAGTCTAAGTCTAAGTCTAAGTCTAAGTCTAAGTCTAAGTCTAAGTCTAAGTCTAAGTCTAAGTCTAAGTCTAAGTCTAAGTCTAAGTCTAAGTCTAAGTCTAAGTCTAAGTCTAAGTCTAAGTCTAAGTCTAAGTCTAAGTCTAAGTCTAAGTCTAAGTCTAAGTCTAAGTCTAAGTCTAAGTCTAAGTCTAAGTCTAAGTCTAAGTCTAAGTCTAAGTCTAAGTCTAAGTCTAAGTCTAAGTCTAAGTCTAAGTCTAAGTCTAAGTCTAAGTCTAAGTCTAAGTCTAAGTCTAAGTCTAAGTCTAAGTCTAAGTCTAAGTCTAAGTCTAAGTCTAAGTCTAAGTCTAAGTCTAAGTCTAAGTCTAAGTCTAAGTCTAAGTCTAAGTCTAAGTCTAAGTCTAAGTCTAAGTCTAAGTCTAAGTCTAAGTCTAAGTCTAAGTCTAAGTCTAAGTCTAAGTCTAAGTCTAAGTCTAAGTCTAAGTCTAAGTCTAAGTCTAAGTCTAAGTCTAAGTCTAAGTCTAAGTCTAAGTCTAAGTCTAAGTCTAAGTCTAAGTCTAAGTCTAAGTCTAAGTCTAAGTCTAAGTCTAAGTCTAAGTCTAAGTCTAAGTCTAAGTCTAAGTCTAAGTCTAAGTCTAAGTCTAAGTCTAAGTCTAAGTCTAAGTCTAAGTCTAAGTCTAAGTCTAAGTCTAAGTCTAAGTCTAAGTCTAAGTCTAAGTCTAAGTCTAAGTCTAAGTCTAAGTCTAAGTCTAAGTCTAAGTCTAAGTCTAAGTCTAAGTCTAAGTCTAAGTCTAAGTCTAAGTCTAAGTCTAAGTCTAAGTCTAAGTCTAAGTCTAAGTCTAAGTCTAAGTCTAAGTCTAAGTCTAAGTCTAAGTCTAAGTCTAAGTCTAAGTCTAAGTCTAAGTCTAAGTCTAAGTCTAAGTCTAAGTCTAAGTCTAAGTCTAAGTCTAAGTCTAAGTCTAAGTCTAAGTCTAAGTCTAAGTCTAAGTCTAAGTCTAAGTCTAAGTCTAAGTCTAAGTCTAAGTCTAAGTCTAAGTCTAAGTCTAAGTCTAAGTCTAAGTCTAAGTCTAAGTCTAAGTCTAAGTCTAAGTCTAAGTCTAAGTCTAAGTCTAAGTCTAAGTCTAAGTCTAAGTCTAAGTCTAAGTCTAAGTCTAAGTCTAAGTCTAAGTCTAAGTCTAAGTCTAAGTCTAAGTCTAAGTCTAAGTCTAAGTCTAAGTCTAAGTCTAAGTCTAAGTCTAAGTCTAAGTCTAAGTCTAAGTCTAAGTCTAAGTCTAAGTCTAAGTCTAAGTCTAAGTCTAAGTCTAAGTCTAAGTCTAAGTCTAAGTCTAAGTCTAAGTCTAAGTCTAAGTCTAAGTCTAAGTCTAAGTCTAAGTCTAAGTCTAAGTCTAAGTCTAAGTCTAAGTCTAAGTCTAAGTCTAAGTCTAAGTCTAAGTCTAAGTCTAAGTCTAAGTCTAAGTCTAAGTCTAAGTCTAAGTCTAAGTCTAAGTCTAAGTCTAAGTCTAAGTCTAAGTCTAAGTCTAAGTCTAAGTCTAAGTCTAAGTCTAAGTCTAAGTCTAAGTCTAAGTCTAAGTCTAAGTCTAAGTCTAAGTCTAAGTCTAAGTCTAAGTCTAAGTCTAAGTCTAAGTCTAAGTCTAAGTCTAAGTCTAAGTCTAAGTCTAAGTCTAAGTCTAAGTCTAAGTCTAAGTCTAAGTCTAAGTCTAAGTCTAAGTCTAAGTCTAAGTCTAAGTCTAAGTCTAAGTCTAAGTCTAAGTCTAAGTCTAAGTCTAAGTCTAAGTCTAAGTCTAAGTCTAAGTCTAAGTCTAAGTCTAAGTCTAAGTCTAAGTCTAAGTCTAAGTCTAAGTCTAAGTCTAAGTCTAAGTCTAAGTCTAAGTCTAAGTCTAAGTCTAAGTCTAAGTCTAAGTCTAAGTCTAAGTCTAAGTCTAAGTCTAAGTCTAAGTCTAAGTCTAAGTCTAAGTCTAAGTCTAAGTCTAAGTCTAAGTCTAAGTCTAAGTCTAAGTCTAAGTCTAAGTCTAAGTCTAAGTCTAAGTCTAAGTCTAAGTCTAAGTCTAAGTCTAAGTCTAAGTCTAAGTCTAAGTCTAAGTCTAAGTCTAAGTCTAAGTCTAAGTCTAAGTCTAAGTCTAAGTCTAAGTCTAAGTCTAAGTCTAAGTCTAAGTCTAAGTCTAAGTCTAAGTCTAAGTCTAAGTCTAAGTCTAAGTCTAAGTCTAAGTCTAAGTCTAAGTCTAAGTCTAAGTCTAAGTCTAAGTCTAAGTCTAAGTCTAAGTCTAAGTCTAAGTCTAAGTCTAAGTCTAAGTCTAAGTCTAAGTCTAAGTCTAAGTCTAAGTCTAAGTCTAAGTCTAAGTCTAAGTCTAAGTCTAAGTCTAAGTCTAAGTCTAAGTCTAAGTCTAAGTCTAAGTCTAAGTCTAAGTCTAAGTCTAAGTCTAAGTCTAAGTCTAAGTCTAAGTCTAAGTCTAAGTCTAAGTCTAAGTCTAAGTCTAAGTCTAAGTCTAAGTCTAAGTCTAAGTCTAAGTCTAAGTCTAAGTCTAAGTCTAAGTCTAAGTCTAAGTCTAAGTCTAAGTCTAAGTCTAAGTCTAAGTCTAAGTCTAAGTCTAAGTCTAAGTCTAAGTCTAAGTCTAAGTCTAAGTCTAAGTCTAAGTCTAAGTCTAAGTCTAAGTCTAAGTCTAAGTCTAAGTCTAAGTCTAAGTCTAAGTCTAAGTCTAAGTCTAAGTCTAAGTCTAAGTCTAAGTCTAAGTCTAAGTCTAAGTCTAAGTCTAAGTCTAAGTCTAAGTCTAAGTCTAAGTCTAAGTCTAAGTCTAAGTCTAAGTCTAAGTCTAAGTCTAAGTCTAAGTCTAAGTCTAAGTCTAAGTCTAAGTCTAAGTCTAAGTCTAAGTCTAAGTCTAAGTCTAAGTCTAAGTCTAAGTCTAAGTCTAAGTCTAAGTCTAAGTCTAAGTCTAAGTCTAAGTCTAAGTCTAAGTCTAAGTCTAAGTCTAAGTCTAAGTCTAAGTCTAAGTCTAAGTCTAAGTCTAAGTCTAAGTCTAAGTCTAAGTCTAAGTCTAAGTCTAAGTCTAAGTCTAAGTCTAAGTCTAAGTCTAAGTCTAAGTCTAAGTCTAAGTCTAAGTCTAAGTCTAAGTCTAAGTCTAAGTCTAAGTCTAAGTCTAAGTCTAAGTCTAAGTCTAAGTCTAAGTCTAAGTCTAAGTCTAAGTCTAAGTCTAAGTCTAAGTCTAAGTCTAAGTCTAAGTCTAAGTCTAAGTCTAAGTCTAAGTCTAAGTCTAAGTCTAAGTCTAAGTCTAAGTCTAAGTCTAAGTCTAAGTCTAAGTCTAAGTCTAAGTCTAAGTCTAAGTCTAAGTCTAAGTCTAAGTCTAAGTCTAAGTCTAAGTCTAAGTCTAAGTCTAAGTCTAAGTCTAAGTCTAAGTCTAAGTCTAAGTCTAAGTCTAAGTCTAAGTCTAAGTCTAAGTCTAAGTCTAAGTCTAAGTCTAAGTCTAAGTCTAAGTCTAAGTCTAAGTCTAAGTCTAAGTCTAAGTCTAAGTCTAAGTCTAAGTCTAAGTCTAAGTCTAAGTCTAAGTCTAAGTCTAAGTCTAAGTCTAAGTCTAAGTCTAAGTCTAAGTCTAAGTCTAAGTCTAAGTCTAAGTCTAAGTCTAAGTCTAAGTCTAAGTCTAAGTCTAAGTCTAAGTCTAAGTCTAAGTCTAAGTCTAAGTCTAAGTCTAAGTCTAAGTCTAAGTCTAAGTCTAAGTCTAAGTCTAAGTCTAAGTCTAAGTCTAAGTCTAAGTCTAAGTCTAAGTCTAAGTCTAAGTCTAAGTCTAAGTCTAAGTCTAAGTCTAAGTCTAAGTCTAAGTCTAAGTCTAAGTCTAAGTCTAAGTCTAAGTCTAAGTCTAAGTCTAAGTCTAAGTCTAAGTCTAAGTCTAAGTCTAAGTCTAAGTCTAAGTCTAAGTCTAAGTCTAAGTCTAAGTCTAAGTCTAAGTCTAAGTCTAAGTCTAAGTCTAAGTCTAAGTCTAAGTCTAAGTCTAAGTCTAAGTCTAAGTCTAAGTCTAAGTCTAAGTCTAAGTCTAAGTCTAAGTCTAAGTCTAAGTCTAAGTCTAAGTCTAAGTCTAAGTCTAAGTCTAAGTCTAAGTCTAAGTCTAAGTCTAAGTCTAAGTCTAAGTCTAAGTCTAAGTCTAAGTCTAAGTCTAAGTCTAAGTCTAAGTCTAAGTCTAAGTCTAAGTCTAAGTCTAAGTCTAAGTCTAAGTCTAAGTCTAAGTCTAAGTCTAAGTCTAAGTCTAAGTCTAAGTCTAAGTCTAAGTCTAAGTCTAAGTCTAAGTCTAAGTCTAAGTCTAAGTCTAAGTCTAAGTCTAAGTCTAAGTCTAAGTCTAAGTCTAAGTCTAAGTCTAAGTCTAAGTCTAAGTCTAAGTCTAAGTCTAAGTCTAAGTCTAAGTCTAAGTCTAAGTCTAAGTCTAAGTCTAAGTCTAAGTCTAAGTCTAAGTCTAAGTCTAAGTCTAAGTCTAAGTCTAAGTCTAAGTCTAAGTCTAAGTCTAAGTCTAAGTCTAAGTCTAAGTCTAAGTCTAAGTCTAAGTCTAAGTCTAAGTCTAAGTCTAAGTCTAAGTCTAAGTCTAAGTCTAAGTCTAAGTCTAAGTCTAAGTCTAAGTCTAAGTCTAAGTCTAAGTCTAAGTCTAAGTCTAAGTCTAAGTCTAAGTCTAAGTCTAAGTCTAAGTCTAAGTCTAAGTCTAAGTCTAAGTCTAAGTCTAAGTCTAAGTCTAAGTCTAAGTCTAAGTCTAAGTCTAAGTCTAAGTCTAAGTCTAAGTCTAAGTCTAAGTCTAAGTCTAAGTCTAAGTCTAAGTCTAAGTCTAAGTCTAAGTCTAAGTCTAAGTCTAAGTCTAAGTCTAAGTCTAAGTCTAAGTCTAAGTCTAAGTCTAAGTCTAAGTCTAAGTCTAAGTCTAAGTCTAAGTCTAAGTCTAAGTCTAAGTCTAAGTCTAAGTCTAAGTCTAAGTCTAAGTCTAAGTCTAAGTCTAAGTCTAAGTCTAAGTCTAAGTCTAAGTCTAAGTCTAAGT
This sequence comes from Watersipora subatra, assembly GCF_963576615.1. Taxonomy (NCBI): domain Eukaryota; kingdom Metazoa; phylum Bryozoa; class Gymnolaemata; order Cheilostomatida; family Watersiporidae; genus Watersipora; species Watersipora subatra. The sequence continues at coordinate 24,190 of NW_027045405.1, forward strand.
CTAAGTCTAAGTCTAAGTCTAAGTCTAAGTCTAAGTCTAAGTCTAAGTCTAAGTCTAAGTCTAAGTCTAAGTCTAAGTCTAAGTCTAAGTCTAAGTCTAAGTCTAAGTCTAAGTCTAAGTCTAAGTCTAAGTCTAAGTCTAAGTCTAAGTCTAAGTCTAAGTCTAAGTCTAAGTCTAAGTCTAAGTCTAAGTCTAAGTCTAAGTCTAAGTCTAAGTCTAAGTCTAAGTCTAAGTCTAAGTCTAAGTCTAAGTCTAAGTCTAAGTCTAAGTCTAAGTCTAAGTCTAAGTCTAAGTCTAAGTCTAAGTCTAAGTCTAAGTCTAAGTCTAAGTCTAAGTCTAAGTCTAAGTCTAAGTCTAAGTCTAAGTCTAAGTCTAAGTCTAAGTCTAAGTCTAAGTCTAAGTCTAAGTCTAAGTCTAAGTCTAAGTCTAAGTCTAAGTCTAAGTCTAAGTCTAAGTCTAAGTCTAAGTCTAAGTCTAAGTCTAAGTCTAAGTCTAAGTCTAAGTCTAAGTCTAAGTCTAAGTCTAAGTCTAAGTCTAAGTCTAAGTCTAAGTCTAAGTCTAAGTCTAAGTCTAAGTCTAAGTCTAAGTCTAAGTCTAAGTCTAAGTCTAAGTCTAAGTCTAAGTCTAAGTCTAAGTCTAAGTCTAAGTCTAAGTCTAAGTCTAAGTCTAAGTCTAAGTCTAAGTCTAAGTCTAAGTCTAAGTCTAAGTCTAAGTCTAAGTCTAAGTCTAAGTCTAAGTCTAAGTCTAAGTCTAAGTCTAAGTCTAAGTCTAAGTCTAAGTCTAAGTCTAAGTCTAAGTCTAAGTCTAAGTCTAAGTCTAAGTCTAAGTCTAAGTCTAAGTCTAAGTCTAAGTCTAAGTCTAAGTCTAAGTCTAAGTCTAAGTCTAAGTCTAAGTCTAAGTCTAAGTCTAAGTCTAAGTCTAAGTCTAAGTCTAAGTCTAAGTCTAAGTCTAAGTCTAAGTCTAAGTCTAAGTCTAAGTCTAAGTCTAAGTCTAAGTCTAAGTCTAAGTCTAAGTCTAAGCTAAGTCTAAGTCTAAGTCTAAGTCTAAGTCTAAGTCTAAGTCTAAGTCTAAGTCTAAGTCTAAGTCTAAGTCTAAGTCTAAGTCTAAGTCTAAGTCTAAGTCTAAGTCTAAGTCTAAGTCTAAGTCTAAGTCTAAGTCTAAGTCTAAGTCTAAGTCTAAGTCTAAGTCTAAGTCTAAGTCTAAGTCTAAGTCTAAGTCTAAGTCTAAGTCTAAGTCTAAGTCTAAGTCTAAGTCTAAGTCTAAGGTCCCGCGTCTAAGTCTAAGTCCCGCGTCTAAGTCCCGCGTCTAAGTCTAAGTCCCGCGTCTAAGTCCCGCGTCTAAGTCTAAGTCCCGCGTCTAAGTCCCGCGTCTAAGTCTAAGTCCCGCGTCTAAGTCCCGCGTCTAAGTCTAAGTCCCGCGTCTAAGTCCCGCGTCTAAGTCTAAGTCCCGCGTCTAAGTCCCGCGTCTAAGTCTAAGTCCCGCGTCTAAGTCCCGCGTCTAAGTCTAAGTCCCGCGTCTAAGTCCCGCGTCTAAGTCTAAGTCCCGCGTCTAAGTCCCGCGTCTAAGTCTAAGTCCCGCGTCTAAGTCCCGCGTCTAAGTCTAAGTCCCGCGTCTAAGTCCCGCGTCTAAGTCTAAGTCCCGCGTCTAAGTCCCGCGTCTAAGTCCCGCGTCTAAGTCCCGCGTCTAAGTCCCGCGTCTAAGTCCCGCGTCTAAGTCCCGCGTCTAAGTCCCGCGTCTAAGTCCCGCGTCTAAGTCCCGCGTCTAAGTCCCGCGTCTAAGTCCCGCGTCTAAGTCCCGCGTCTAAGTCCCGCGTCTAAGTCCCGCGTCTAAGTCCCGCGTCTAAGTCCCGCGTCTAAGTCCCGCGTCTAAGTCCCGCGTCTAAGTCCCGCGTCTAAGTCCCGCGTCTAAGTCCCGCGTCTAAGTCCCGCGTCTAAGTCCCGCGTCTAAGTCCCGCGTCTAAGTCCCGCGTCTAAGTCCCGCGTCTAAGTCCCGCGTCTAAGTCTAAGTCTAAGTCCCGCGTCTAAGTCCCGCGTCTAAGTCTAAGTCTAAGTCCCGCGTCTAAGTCCCGCGTCTAAGTCTAAGTCTAAGTCCCGCGTCTAAGTCCCGCGTCTAAGTCTAAGTCTAAGTCCCGCGTCTAAGTCCCGCGTCTAAGTCTAAGTCTAAGTCCCGCGTCTAAGTCCCGCGTCTAAGTCTAATTCTAAGTCTAAGTCTAAGTCCCGCGTCTAAGTCTAAGTCTAAGTCCCGCGTCTAAGTCCCGCGTCTAAGTCCCGCGTCTAAGTCCCGCGTCTAAGTCTAAGTCTAAGTCTAAGTCTAAGTCCCGCGTCTAAGTCTAAGTCTAAGTCTAAGTCCCGCGTCTAAGTCTAAGTCTAAGTCTAAGTCTAAGTCCCGCGTCTAAGTCTAAGTCTAAGTCTAAGTCTAAGTCCCGCGTCTAAGTCTAAGTCTAAGTCTAAGTCTAAGTCCCGCGTCTAAGTCTAAGTCTAAGTCTAAGTCTAAGTCCCGCGTCTAAGTCTAAGTCTAAGTCTAAGTCTAAGTCTAAGTCTAAGTCTAAGTCTAAGTCTAAGTCTAAGTCCCGCGTCTAAGTCTAAGTCTAAGTCTAAGTCTAAGTCCCGCGTCTAAGTCTAAGTCTAAGTCTAAGTCTAAGTCTAAGTCTAAGTCTAAGTCTAAGTCTAAGTCTAAGTCTAAGTCTAAGTCTAAGTCTAAGTCTAAGTCTAAGTCTAAGTCTAAGTCTAAGTCTAAGTCTAAGTCTAAGTCTAAGTCTAAGTCTAAGTCTAAGTCTAAGTCTAAGTCTAAGTCTAAGTCTAAGTCTAAGTCTAAGTCTAAGTCTAAGTCCCGCGTCTAAGTCTAAGTCTAAGTCTAAGTCTAAGTCTAAGTCTAAGTCTAAGTCTAAGTCTAAGTCTAAGTCCCGCGTCTAAGTCTAAGTCTAAGTCTAAGTCTAAGTCTAAGTCTAAGTCTAAGTCTAAGTCTAAGTCTAAGTCTAAGTCTAAGTCTAAGTCTAAGTCTAAGTCTAAGTCCCGTGTCTAAGTCTAAGTCCCGCGTCTAAGTCTAAGTCCCGTGTCTAAGTCTAAGTCCCGCGTCTAAGTCTAAGTCCCGCGTCTAAGTCTAAGTCCCGCGTCTAAGTCTAAGTCCCGCGTCTAAGTCTAAGTCCCGCGTCTAAGTCTAAGTCCCGCGTCTAAGTCTAAGTCCCGCGTCTAAGTCTAAGTCTAAGTCTAAGTCTAAGTCCCGCGTCTAAGTCCCGCGTCTAAGTCTAAGTCTAAGTCCCGCGTCTAAGTCTAAGTCTAAGTCTAAGTCTAAGTCCCGCGTCTAAGTCTAAGTCCCGCGTCTAAGTCTAAGTCTAAGTCTAAGTCTAAGTCTAAGTCTAAGTCTAAGTCTAAGTCTAAGTCTAAGTCTAAGTCTAAGTCTAAGTCTAAGTCTAAGTCTAAGTCTAAGTCTAAGTCTAAGTCTAAGTCTAAGTCTAAGTCTAAGTCTAAGTCTAAGTCTAAGTCTAAGTCTAAGTCTAAGTCTAAGTCTAAGTCTAAGTCTAAGTCTAAGTCTAAGTCTAAGTCTAAGTCTAAGTCTAAGTCTAAGTCTAAGTCTAAGTCTAAGTCTAAGTCTAAGTCTAAGTCTAAGTCTAAGTCTAAGTCTAAGTCTAAGTCTAAGTCTAAGTCTAAGTCTAAGTCTAAGTCTAAGTCTAAGTCTAAGTCTAAGTCTAAGTCTAAGTCTAAGTCTAAGTCTAAGTCTAAGTCTAAGTCTAAGTCTAAGTCTAAGTCTAAGTCTAAGTCTAAGTCTAAGTCTAAGTCTAAGTCTAAGTCTAAGTCTAAGTCTAAGTCTAAGTCTAAGTCTAAGTCTAAGTCTAAGTCTAAGTCTAAGTCTAAGTCTAAGTCTAAGTCTAAGTCTAAGTCTAAGTCTAAGTCTAAGTCTAAGTCTAAGTCTAAGTCTAAGTCTAAGTCTAAGTCTAAGTCTAAGTCTAAGTCTAAGTCTAAGTCTAAGTCTAAGTCTAAGTCTAAGTCTAAGTCTAAGTCTAAGTCTAAGTCTAAGTCTAAGTCTAAGTCTAAGTCTAAGTCTAAGTCTAAGTCTAAGTCTAAGTCTAAGTCTAAGTCTAAGTCTAAGTCTAAGTCTAAGTCTAAGTCTAAGTCTAAGTCTAAGTCTAAGTCTAAGTCTAAGTCTAAGTCTAAGTCTAAGTCTAAGTCTAAGTCTAAGTCTAAGTCTAAGTCTAAGTCTAAGTCTAAGTCTAAGTCTAAGTCTAAGTCTAAGTCTAAGTCTAAGTCTAAGTCTAAGTCTAAGTCTAAGTCTAAGTCTAAGTCTAAGTCTAAGTCTAAGTCTAAGTCTAAGTCTAAGTCTAAGTCTAAGTCTAAGTCTAAGTCTAAGTCTAAGTCTAAGTCTAAGTCTAAGTCTAAGTCTAAGTCTAAGTCTAAGTCTAAGTCTAAGTCTAAGTCTAAGTCTAAGTCTAAGTCCGCGTCTAAGTCTAAGTCTAAGTCTAAGTCTAAGTCTAAGTCCCGCGTCTAAGTCCCGCGTCTAAGTCTAAGTCTAAGTCTAAGTCCCGCGTCTAAGTCCCGCGTCTAAGTCCCGCGTCTAAGTCTAAGTCCCGCGTCTAAGTCCCGCGTCTAAGTCTAAGTCCCGCGTCTAAGTCCCGCGTCTAAGTCTAAGTCCCGCGTCTAAGTCCCGCGTCTAAGTCTAAGTCCCGCGTCTAAGTCCCGCGTCTAAGTCTAAGTCCCGCGTCTAAGTCCCGCGTCTAAGTCTAAGTCCCGCGTCTAAGTCCCGCGTCTAAGTCTAAGTCCCGCGTCTAAGTCCCGCGTCTAAGTCCCGCGTCTAAGTCCCGCGTCTAAGTCCCGCGTCTAAGTCCCGCGTCTAAGTCCCGCGTCTAAGTCCCGCGTCTAAGTCCCGCGTCTAAGTCCCGCGTCTAAGTCCCGCGTCTAAGTCCCGCGTCTAAGTCCCGCGTCTAAGTCCCGCGTCTAAGTCCCGCGTCTAAGTCCCGCGTCTAAGTCCCGCGTCTAAGTCCCGCGTCTAAGTCCCGCGTCTAAGTCCCGCGTCTAAGTCCCGCGTCTAAGTCCCGCGTCTAAGTCCCGCGTCTAAGTCCCGCGTCTAAGTCCCGCGTCTAAGTCCCGCGTCTAAGTCCCGCGTCTAAGTCCCGCGTCTAAGTCCCGCGTCTAAGTCCCGCGTCTAAGTCCCGCGTCTAAGTCCCGCGTCTAAGTCCCGCGTCTAAGTCTAAGTCTAAGTCCCGCGTCTAAGTCTAAGTCTAAGTCCCGCGTCTAAGTCTAAGTCTAAGTCCCGCGTCTAAGTCTAAGTCTAAGTCCCGCGTCTAAGTCTAAGTCTAAGTCCCGCGTCTAAGTCTAAGTCTAAGTCTAAGTCCCGCGTCTAAGTCTAAGTCTAAGTCTAAGTCTAAGTCTAAGTCTAAGTCTAAGTCTAAGTCTAAGTCTAAGTCTAAGTCTAAGTCTAAGTCTAAGTCTAAGTCTAAGTCTAAGTCTAAGTCTAAGTCTAAGTCTAAGTCTAAGTCTAAGTCTAAGTCTAAGTCTAAGTCTAAGTCTAAGTCTAAGTCTAAGTCTAAGTCTAAGTCTAAGTCTAAGTCTAAGTCTAAGTCTAAGTCTAAGTCTAAGTCTAAGTCTAAGTCTAAGTCTAAGTCTAAGTCTAAGTCTAAGTCTAAGTCTAAGTCTAAGTCTAAGTCTAAGTCTAAGTCTAAGTCTAAGTCTAAGTCTAAGTCTAAGTCTAAGTCTAAGTCTAAGTCTAAGTCTAAGTCTAAGTCTAAGTCTAAGTCTAAGTCTAAGTCTAAGTCTAAGTCTAAGTCTAAGTCTAAGTCTAAGTCTAAGTCTAAGTCTAAGTCTAAGTCTAAGTCTAAGTCTAAGTCTAAGTCTAAGTCTAAGTCTAAGTCTAAGTCTAAGTCTAAGTCTAAGTCTAAGTCTAAGTCTAAGTCTAAGTCTAAGTCTAAGTCTAAGTCTAAGTCTAAGTCTAAGTCTAAGTCTAAGTCTAAGTCTAAGTCTAAGTCTAAGTCTAAGTCTAAGTCTAAGTCTAAGTCTAAGTCTAAGTCTAAGTCTAAGTCTAAGTCTAAGTCTAAGTCTAAGTCTAAGTCTAAGTCTAAGTCTAAGTCTAAGTCTAAGTCTAAGTCTAAGTCTAAGTCTAAGTCTAAGTCTAAGTCTAAGTCTAAGTCTAAGTCTAAGTCTAAGTCTAAGTCTAAGTCTAAGTCTAAGTCTAAGTCTAAGTCTAAGTCTAAGTCTAAGTCTAAGTCTAAGTCTAAGTCTAAGTCTAAGTCTAAGTCTAAGTCTAAGTCTAAGTCTAAGTCTAAGTCTAAGTCTAAGTCTAAGTCTAAGTCTAAGTCTAAGTCTAAGTCTAAGTCTAAGTCTAAGTCTAAGTCTAAGTCTAAGTCTAAGTCTAAGTCTAAGTCTAAGTCTAAGTCTAAGTCTAAGTCTAAGTCTAAGTCTAAGTCTAAGTCTAAGTCTAAGTCTAAGTCTAAGTCTAAGTCTAAGTCTAAGTCTAAGTCTAAGTCTAAGTCTAAGTCTAAGTCTAAGTCTAAGTCTAAGTCTAAGTCTAAGTCTAAGTCTAAGTCTAAGTCTAAGTCTAAGTCTAAGTCTAAGTCTAAGTCTAAGTCTAAGTCTAAGTCTAAGTCTAAGTCTAAGTCTAAGTCTAAGTCTAAGTCTAAGTCTAAGTCTAAGTCTAAGTCTAAGTCTAAGTCTAAGTCTAAGTCTAAGTCTAAGTCTAAGTCTAAGTCTAAGTCTAAGTCTAAGTCTAAGTCTAAGTCTAAGTCTAAGTCTAAGTCTAAGTCTAAGTCTAAGTCTAAGTCTAAGTCTAAGTCCCGCGTCTAAGTCTAAGTCCCGCGTCTAAGTCCCGCGTCTAAGTCTAAGTCCCGCGTCTAAGTCTAAGTCCCGCGTCTAAGTCTAAGTCCCGCGTCTAAGTCCCGCGTCTAAGTCTAAGTCCCGCGTCTAAGTCCCGCGTCTAAGTCTAAGTCCCGCGTCTAAGTCCCGCGTCTAAGTCTAAGTCCCGCGTCTAAGTCCCGCGTCTAAGTCTAAGTCCCGCGTCTAAGTCCCGCGTCTAAGTCTAAGTCCCGCGTCTAAGTCCCGCGTCTAAGTCTAAGTCCCGCGTCTAAGTCCCGCGTCTAAGTCTAAGTCCCGCGTCTAAGTCCCGCGTCTAAGTCTAAGTCCCGCGTCTAAGTCCCGCGTCTAAGTCTAAGTCCCGCGTCTAAGTCCCGCGTCTAAGTCCCGCGTCTAAGTCCCGCGTCTAAGCCCGCGTCTAAGTCTAAGTCTAAGTCCCGCGTCTAAGTCCCGCGTCTAAGTCCCGCGTCTAAGTCCCGCGTCTAAGTCCCGCGTCTAAGTCCCGCGTCTAAGTCCCGCGTCTAAGTCTAAGTCTAAGTCCCGCGTCTAAGTCCCGCGTCTAAGTCCCGCGTCTAAGTCCCGCGTCTAAGTCCCGCGTCTAAGTCCCGCGTCTAAGTCCCGCGTCTAAGTCCCGCGTCTAAGTCCCGCGTCTAAGTCCCGCGTCTAAGTCTAAGTCTAAGTCCCGCGTCTAAGTCCCGCGTCTAAGTCTAAGTCTAAGTCCCGCGTCTAAGTCCCGCGTCTAAGTCTAAGTCTAAGTCCCGCGTCTAAGTCCCGCGTCTAAGTCTAAGTCTAAGTCCCGCGTCTAAGTCCCGCGTCTAAGTCTAAGTCTAAGTCCCGCGTCTAAGTCCCGCGTCTAAGTCTAATTCTAAGTCTAAGTCTAAGTCCCGCGTCTAAGTCTAAGTCTAAGTCCCGCGTCTAAGTCCCGCGTCTAAGTCTAAGTCTAAGTCTAAGTCTAAGTCCCGCGTCTAAGTCTAAGTCTAAGTCTAAGTCCCGCGTCTAAGTCTAAGTCTAAGTCTAAGTCTAAGTCCCGCGTCTAAGTCTAAGTCTAAGTCTAAGTCTAAGTCCCGCGTCTAAGTCTAAGTCTAAGTCTAAGTCTAAGTCCCGCGTCTAAGTCTAAGTCTAAGTCTAAGTCTAAGTCCCGCGTCTAAGTCTAAGTCTAAGTCTAAGTCTAAGTCTAAGTCTAAGTCTAAGTCTAAGTCTAAGTCTAAGTCCCGCGTCTAAGTCTAAGTCTAAGTCTAAGTCTAAGTCTAAGTCTAAGTCTAAGTCTAAGTCTAAGTCTAAGTCTAAGTCTAAGTCTAAGTCTAAGTCTAAGTCTAAGTCTAAGTCTAAGTCTAAGTCTAAGTCTAAGTCTAAGTCTAAGTCTAAGTCTAAGTCTAAGTCTAAGTCTAAGTCTAAGTCTAAGTCTAAGTCTAAGTCTAAGTCTAAGTCTAAGTCTAAGTCTAAGTCTAAGTCTAAGTCTAAGTCTAAGTCTAAGTCCCGCGTCTAAGTCTAAGTCTAAGTCTAAGTCTAAGTCTAAGTCTAAGTCTAAGTCTAAGTCTAAGTCTAAGTCCCGCGTCTAAGTCTAAGTCTAAGTCTAAGTCTAAGTCTAAGTCTAAGTCTAAGTCTAAGTCTAAGTCTAAGTCTAAGTCTAAGTCTAAGTCTAAGTCTAAGTCTAAGTCTAAGTCTAAGTCTAAGTCTAAGTCTAAGTCCCGTGTCTAAGTCTAAGTCCCGCGTCTAAGTCTAAGTCCCGCGTCTAAGTCTAAGTCCCGCGTCTAAGTCTAAGTCCCGCGTCTAAGTCTAAGTCCCGCGTCTAAGTCTAAGTCCCGCGTCTAAGTCTAAGTCTAAGTCTAAGTCTAAGTCCCGCGTCTAAGTCCCGCGTCTAAGTCTAAGTCTAAGTCCCGCGTCTAAGTCTAAGTCTAAGTCTAAGTCTAAGTCCCGCGTCTAAGTCTAAGTCCCGCGTCTAAGTCTAAGTCTAAGTCTAAGTCTAAGTCTAAGTCTAAGTCTAAGTCTAAGTCTAAGTCTAAGTCTAAGTCTAAGTCTAAGTCTAAGTCTAAGTCTAAGTCTAAGTCTAAGTCTAAGTCTAAGTCTAAGTCTAAGTCTAAGTCTAAGTCTAAGTCTAAGTCTAAGTCTAAGTCTAAGTCTAAGTCTAAGTCTAAGTCTAAGTCTAAGTCTAAGTCTAAGTCTAAGTCTAAGTCTAAGTCTAAGTCTAAGTCTAAGTCTAAGTCTAAGTCTAAGTCTAAGTCTAAGTCTAAGTCTAAGTCTAAGTCTAAGTCTAAGTCTAAGTCTAAGTCTAAGTCTAAGTCTAAGTCTAAGTCTAAGTCTAAGTCTAAGTCTAAGTCTAAGTCTAAGTCTAAGTCTAAGTCTAAGTCTAAGTCTAAGTCTAAGTCTAAGTCTAAGTCTAAGTCTAAGTCTAAGTCTAAGTCTAAGTCTAAGTCTAAGTCTAAGTCTAAGTCTAAGTCTAAGTCTAAGTCTAAGTCTAAGTCTAAGTCTAAGTCTAAGTCTAAGTCTAAGTCTAAGTCTAAGTCTAAGTCTAAGTCTAAGTCTAAGTCTAAGTCTAAGTCTAAGTCTAAGTCTAAGTCTAAGTCTAAGTCTAAGTCTAAGTCTAAGTCTAAGTCTAAGTCTAAGTCTAAGTCTAAGTCTAAGTCTAAGTCTAAGTCTAAGTCTAAGTCTAAGTCTAAGTCTAAGTCTAAGTCTAAGTCTAAGTCTAAGTCTAAGTCTAAGTCTAAGTCTAAGTCTAAGTCTAAGTCTAAGTCTAAGTCTAAGTCTAAGTCTAAGTCTAAGTCTAAGTCTAAGTCTAAGTCTAAGTCTAAGTCTAAGTCTAAGTCTAAGTCTAAGTCTAAGTCTAAGTCTAAGTCTAAGTCTAAGTCTAAGTCTAAGTCTAAGTCTAAGTCTAAGTCTAAGTCTAAGTCTAAGTCTAAGTCTAAGTCTAAGTCTAAGTCTAAGTCTAAGTCAAGTCTAAGTCTAAGTCTAAGTCTAAGTCCCGCGTCTAAGTCTAAGTCCCGCGTCTAAGTCCCGCGTCTAAGTCTAAGTCCCGCGTCTAAGTCCCGCGTCTAAGTCTAAGTCCCGCGTCTAAGTCCCGCGTCTAAGTCTAAGTCCCGCGTCTAAGTCCCGCGTCTAAGTCTAAGTCCCGCGTCTAAGTCCCGCGTCTAAGTCTAAGTCCCGCGTCTAAGTCCCGCGTCTAAGTCTAAGTCCCGCGTCTAAGTCCCGCGTCTAAGTCTAAGTCCCGCGTCTAAGTCCCGCGTCTAAGTCTAAGTCCCGCGTCTAAGTCCCGCGTCTAAGTCTAAGTCCCGCGTCTAAGTCCCGCGTCTAAGTCTAAGTCCCGCGTCTAAGTCCCGCGTCTAAGTCTAAGTCCCGCGTCTAAGTCCCGCGTCTAAGTCCCGCGTCTAAGTCCCGCGTCTAAGTCTAAGTCTAAGTCCCGCGTCTAAGTCCCGCGTCTAAGTCCCGCGTCTAAGTCCCGCGTCTAAGTCCCGCGTCTAAGTCCCGCGTCTAAGTCCCGCGTCTAAGTCCCGCGTCTAAGTCCCGCGTCTAAGTCTAAGTCTAAGTCCCGCGTCTAAGTCCCGCGTCTAAGTCCCGCGTCTAAGTCCCGCGTCTAAGTCCCGCGTCTAAGTCCCGCGTCTAAGTCCCGCGTCTAAGTCCCGCGTCTAAGTCCCGCGTCTAAGTCCCGCGTCTAAGTCTAAGTCTAAGTCCCGCGTCTAAGTCCCGCGTCTAAGTCTAAGTCTAAGTCCCGCGTCTAAGTCCCGCGTCTAAGTCTAAGTCTAAGTCCCGCGTCTAAGTCCCGCGTCTAAGTCTAAGTCTAAGTCCCGCGTCTAAGTCCCGCGTCTAAGTCTAAGTCTAAGTCCCGCGTCTAAGTCCCGCGTCTAAGTCTAATTCTAAGTCTAAGTCTAAGTCCCGCGTCTAAGTCTAAGTCTAAGTCCCGCGTCTAAGTCCCGCGTCTAAGTCTAAGTCTAAGTCTAAGTCTAAGTCCCGCGTCTAAGTCTAAGTCTAAGTCTAAGTCCCACGTCTAAGTCTAAGTCTAAGTCTAAGTCTAAGTCCCGCGTCTAAGTCTAAGTCTAAGTCTAAGTCTAAGTCCCGCGTCTAAGTCTAAGTCTAAGTCTAAGTCTAAGTCCCGCGTCTAAGTCTAAGTCTAAGTCTAAGTCTAAGTCCCGCGTCTAAGTCTAAGTCTAAGTCTAAGTCTAAGTCCCGCGTCTAAGTCTAAGTCTAAGTCTAAGTCTAAGTCCCGCGTCTAAGTCTAAGTCTAAGTCTAAGTCTAAGTCTAAGTCTAAGTCTAAGTCTAAGTCTAAGTCTAAGTCTAAGTCTAAGTCTAAGTCTAAGTCTAAGTCTAAGTCTAAGTCTAAGTCTAAGTCTAAGTCTAAGTCTAAGTCTAAGTCTAAGTCTAAGTCTAAGTCTAAGTCTAAGTCTAAGTCTAAGTCTAAGTCTAAGTCTAAGTCTAAGTCTAAGTCTAAGTCTAAGTCTAAGTCTAAGTCTAAGTCTAAGTCTAAGTCCCGCGTCTAAGTCTAAGTCTAAGTCTAAGTCTAAGTCTAAGTCTAAGTCTAAGTCTAAGTCTAAGTCTAAGTCCCGCGTCTAAGTCTAAGTCTAAGTCTAAGTCTAAGTCTAAGTCTAAGTCTAAGTCTAAGTCTAAGTCTAAGTCTAAGTCTAAGTCTAAGTCTAAGTCTAAGTCTAAGTCTAAGTCTAAGTCTAAGTCTAAGTCTAAGTCTAAGTCCCGTGTCTAAGTCTAAGTCCCGCGTCTAAGTCTAAGTCCCGCGTCTAAGTCTAAGTCCCGCGTCTAAGTCTAAGTCCCGCGTCTAAGTCTAAGTCCCGCGTCTAAGTCTAAGTCCCGCGTCTAAGTCTAAGTCTAAGTCTAAGTCTAAGTCCCGCGTCTAAGTCCCGCGTCTAAGTCTAAGTCTAAGTCCCGCGTCTAAGTCTAAGTCTAAGTCTAAGTCTAAGTCCCGCGTCTAAGTCTAAGTCCCGCGTCTAAGTCTAAGTCTAAGTCTAAGTCTAAGTCTAAGTCTAAGTCTAAGTCTAAGTCTAAGTCTAAGTCTAAGTCTAAGTCTAAGTCTAAGTCTAAGTCTAAGTCTAAGTCTAAGTCTAAGTCTAAGTCTAAGTCTAAGTCTAAGTCTAAGTCTAAGTCTAAGTCTAAGTCTAAGTCTAAGTCTAAGTCTAAGTCTAAGTCTAAGTCTAAGTCTAAGTCTAAGTCTAAGTCTAAGTCTAAGTCTAAGTCTAAGTCTAAGTCTAAGTCTAAGTCTAAGTCTAAGTCTAAGTCTAAGTCTAAGTCTAAGTCTAAGTCTAAGTCTAAGTCTAAGTCTAAGTCTAAGTCTAAGTCTAAGTCTAAGTCTAAGTCTAAGTCTAAGTCTAAGTCTAAGTCTAAGTCTAAGTCTAAGTCTAAGTCTAAGTCTAAGTCTAAGTCTAAGTCTAAGTCTAAGTCTAAGTCTAAGTCTAAGTCTAAGTCTAAGTCTAAGTCTAAGTCTAAGTCTAAGTCTAAGTCTAAGTCTAAGTCTAAGTCTAAGTCTAAGTCTAAGTCTAAGTCTAAGTCTAAGTCTAAGTCTAAGTCTAAGTCTAAGTCTAAGTCTAAGTCTAAGTCTAAGTCTAAGTCTAAGTCTAAGTCTAAGTCTAAGTCTAAGTCTAAGTCTAAGTCTAAGTCTAAGTCTAAGTCTAAGTCTAAGTCTAAGTCTAAGTCTAAGTCTAAGTCTAAGTCTAAGTCTAAGTCTAAGTCTAAGTCTAAGTCTAAGTCTAAGTCTAAGTCTAAGTCTAAGTCTAAGTCTAAGTCTAAGTCTAAGTCTAAGTCTAAGTCTAAGTCTAAGTCTAAGTCTAAGTCTAAGTCTAAGTCTAAGTCTAAGTCTAAGTCTAAGTCTAAGTCTAAGTCTAAGTCTAAGTCTAAGTCTAAGTCTAAGTCTAAGTCTAAGTCTAAGTCTAAGTCTAAGTCTAAGTCTAAGTCTAAGTCTAAGTCTAAGTCTAAGTCTAAGTCTAAGTCTAAGTCTAAGTCTAAGTCTAAGTCTAAGTCTAAGTCTAAGTCTAAGTCTAAGTCTAAGTCTAAGTCTAAGTCTAAGTCTAAGTCTAAGTCCCGCGTCTAAGTCCCGCGTCTAAGTCTAAGTCTAAGTCTAAGTCCCGCGTCTAAGTCCCGCGTCTAAGTCCCGCGTCTAAGTCTAAGTCCCGCGTCTAAGTCCCGCGTCTAAGTCTAAGTCCCGCGTCTAAGTCCCGCGTCTAAGTCTAAGTCCCGCGTCTAAGTCCCGCGTCTAAGTCTAAGTCCCGCGTCTAAGTCCCGCGTCTAAGTCTAAGTCCCGCGTCTAAGTCCCGCGTCTAAGTCTAAGTCCCGCGTCTAAGTCCCGCGTCTAAGTCTAAGTCCCGCGTCTAAGTCCCGCGTCTAAGTCTAAGTCCCGCGTCTAAGTCCCGCGTCTAAGTCCCGCGTCTAAGTCCCGCGTCTAAGTCCCGCGTCTAAGTCCCGCGTCTAAGTCCCGCGTCTAAGTCCCGCGTCTAAGTCCCGCGTCTAAGTCCCGCGTCTAAGTCCCGCGTCTAAGTCCCGCGTCTAAGTCCCGCGTCTAAGTCCCGCGTCTAAGTCCCGCGTCTAAGTCCCGCGTCTAAGTCCCGCGTCTAAGTCCCGCGTCTAAGTCCCGCGTCTAAGTCCCGCGTCTAAGTCCCGCGTCTAAGTCCCGCGTCTAAGTCCCGCGTCTAAGTCCCGCGTCTAAGTCCCGCGTCTAAGTCCCGCGTCTAAGTCCCGCGTCTAAGTCCCGCGTCTAAGTCCCGCGTCTAAGTCCCGCGTCTAAGTCCCGCGTCTAAGTCCCGCGTCTAAGTCTAAGTCTAAGTCCCGCGTCTAAGTCTAAGTCTAAGTCCCGCGTCTAAGTCTAAGTCTAAGTCCCGCGTCTAAGTCTAAGTCTAAGTCCCGCGTCTAAGTCTAAGTCTAAGTCCCGCGTCTAAGTCTAAGTCTAAGTCTAAGTCCCGCGTCTAAGTCTAAGTCTAAGTCTAAGTCTAAGTCTAAGTCTAAGTCTAAGTCTAAGTCTAAGTCTAAGTCTAAGTCTAAGTCTAAGTCTAAGTCTAAGTCTAAGTCTAAGTCTAAGTCTAAGTCTAAGTCTAAGTCTAAGTCTAAGTCTAAGTCTAAGTCTAAGTCTAAGTCTAAGTCTAAGTCTAAGTCTAAGTCTAAGTCTAAGTCTAAGTCTAAGTCTAAGTCTAAGTCTAAGTCTAAGTCTAAGTCTAAGTCTAAGTCTAAGTCTAAGTCTAAGTCTAAGTCTAAGTCTAAGTCTAAGTCTAAGTCTAAGTCTAAGTCTAAGTCTAAGTCTAAGTCTAAGTCTAAGTCTAAGTCTAAGTCTAAGTCTAAGTCTAAGTCTAAGTCTAAGTCTAAGTCTAAGTCTAAGTCTAAGTCTAAGTCTAAGTCTAAGTCTAAGTCTAAGTCTAAGTCTAAGTCTAAGTCTAAGTCTAAGTCTAAGTCTAAGTCTAAGTCTAAGTCTAAGTCTAAGTCTAAGTCTAAGTCTAAGTCTAAGTCTAAGTCTAAGTCTAAGTCTAAGTCTAAGTCTAAGTCTAAGTCTAAGTCTAAGTCTAAGTCTAAGTCTAAGTCTAAGTCTAAGTCTAAGTCTAAGTCTAAGTCTAAGTCTAAGTCTAAGTCTAAGTCTAAGTCTAAGTCTAAGTCTAAGTCTAAGTCTAAGTCTAAGTCTAAGTCTAAGTCTAAGTCTAAGTCTAAGTCTAAGTCTAAGTCTAAGTCTAAGTCTAAGTCTAAGTCTAAGTCTAAGTCTAAGTCTAAGTCTAAGTCTAAGTCTAAGTCTAAGTCTAAGTCTAAGTCTAAGTCTAAGTCTAAGTCTAAGTCTAAGTCTAAGTCTAAGTCTAAGTCTAAGTCTAAGTCTAAGTCTAAGTCTAAGTCTAAGTCTAAGTCTAAGTCTAAGTCTAAGTCTAAGTCTAAGTCTAAGTCTAAGTCTAAGTCTAAGTCTAAGTCTAAGTCTAAGTCTAAGTCTAAGTCTAAGTCTAAGTCTAAGTCTAAGTCTAAGTCTAAGTCTAAGTCTAAGTCTAAGTCTAAGTCTAAGTCTAAGTCTAAGTCTAAGTCTAAGTCTAAGTCTAAGTCTAAGTCTAAGTCTAAGTCTAAGTCTAAGTCTAAGTCTAAGTCTAAGTCTAAGTCTAAGTCTAAGTCTAAGTCTAAGTCTAAGTCTAAGTCTAAGTCTAAGTCTAAGTCTAAGTCTAAGTCTAAGTCTAAGTCTAAGTCTAAGTCTAAGTCTAAGTCTAAGTCTAAGTCTAAGTCTAAGTCTAAGTCTAAGTCTAAGTCTAAGTCTAAGTCTAAGTCTAAGTCTAAGTCTAAGTCTAAGTCTAAGTCTAAGTCTAAGTCTAAGTCTAAGTCTAAGTCTAAGTCTAAGTCTAAGTCTAAGTCTAAGTCCCGCGTCTAAGTCTAAGTCCCGCGTCTAAGTCCCGCGTCTAAGTCTAAGTCCCGCGTCTAAGTCTAAGTCCCGCGTCTAAGTCTAAGTCCCGCGTCTAAGTCCCGCGTCTAAGTCTAAGTCCCGCGTCTAAGTCCCGCGTCTAAGTCTAAGTCCCGCGTCTAAGTCCCGCGTCTAAGTCTAAGTCCCGCGTCTAAGTCCCGCGTCTAAGTCTAAGTCCCGCGTCTAAGTCCCGCGTCTAAGTCTAAGTCCCGCGTCTAAGTCCCGCGTCTAAGTCTAAGTCCCGCGTCTAAGTCCCGCGTCTAAGTCTAAGTCCCGCGTCTAAGTCCCGCGTCTAAGTCTAAGTCCCGCGTCTAAGTCCCGCGTCTAAGTCTAAGTCCCGCGTCTAAGTCCCGCGTCTAAGTCCCGCGTCTAAGTCCCGCGTCTAAGTCTAAGTCTAAGTCCCGCGTCTAAGTCCCGCGTCTAAGTCCCGCGTCTAAGTCCCGCGTCTAAGTCCCGCGTCTAAGTCCCGCGTCTAAGTCCCGCGTCTAAGTCTAAGTCTAAGTCCCGCGTCTAAGTCCCGCGTCTAAGTCCCGCGTCTAAGTCCCGCGTCTAAGTCCCGCGTCTAAGTCCCGCGTCTAAGTCCCGCGTCTAAGTCCCGCGTCTAAGTCCCGCGTCTAAGTCCCGCGTCTAAGTCTAAGTCTAAGTCCCGCGTCTAAGTCCCGCGTCTAAGTCTAAGTCTAAGTCCCGCGTCTAAGTCCCGCGTCTAAGTCTAAGTCTAAGTCCCGCGTCTAAGTCCCGCGTCTAAGTCTAAGTCTAAGTCCCGCGTCTAAGTCCCGCGTCTAAGTCTAAGTCTAAGTCCCGCGTCTAAGTCCCGCGTCTAAGTCTAATTCTAAGTCTAAGTCTAAGTCCCGCGTCTAAGTCTAAGTCTAAGTCCCGCGTCTAAGTCCCGCGTCTAAGTCTAAGTCTAAGTCTAAGTCTAAGTCCCGCGTCTAAGTCTAAGTCTAAGTCTAAGTCCCGCGTCTAAGTCTAAGTCTAAGTCTAAGTCTAAGTCCCGCGTCTAAGTCTAAGTCTAAGTCTAAGTCTAAGTCCCGCGTCTAAGTCTAAGTCTAAGTCTAAGTCTAAGTCCCGCGTCTAAGTCTAAGTCTAAGTCTAAGTCTAAGTCCGCGCGTCTAAGTCTAAGTCTAAGTCTAAGTCTAAGTCTAAGTCTAAGTCTAAGTCTAAGTCTAAGTCCCGCGTCTAAGTCTAAGTCTAAGTCTAAGTCTAAGTCTAAGTCTAAGTCTAAGTCTAAGTCTAAGTCTAAGTCTAAGTCTAAGTCTAAGTCTAAGTCTAAGTCTAAGTCTAAGTCTAAGTCTAAGTCTAAGTCTAAGTCTAAGTCTAAGTCTAAGTCTAAGTCTAAGTCTAAGTCTAAGTCTAAGTCTAAGTCTAAGTCTAAGTCTAAGTCTAAGTCTAAGTCTAAGTCTAAGTCTAAGTCTAAGTCTAAGTCTAAGTCTAAGTCTAAGTCCCGCGTCTAAGTCTAAGTCTAAGTCTAAGTCTAAGTCTAAGTCTAAGTCTAAGTCTAAGTCTAAGTCTAAGTCCCGCGTCTAAGTCTAAGTCTAAGTCTAAGTCTAAGTCTAAGTCTAAGTCTAAGTCTAAGTCTAAGTCTAAGTCTAAGTCTAAGTCTAAGTCTAAGTCTAAGTCTAAGTCTAAGTCTAAGTCTAAGTCTAAGTCTAAGTCCCGTGTCTAAGTCTAAGTCCCGCGTCTAAGTCTAAGTCCCGCGTCTAAGTCTAAGTCCCGCGTCTAAGTCTAAGTCCCGCGTCTAAGTCTAAGTCCCGCGTCTAAGTCTAAGTCCCGCGTCTAAGTCTAAGTCTAAGTCTAAGTCTAAGTCCCGCGTCTAAGTCCCGCGTCTAAGTCTAAGTCTAAGTCCCGCGTCTAAGTCTAAGTCTAAGTCTAAGTCTAAGTCCCGCGTCTAAGTCTAAGTCCCGCGTCTAAGTCTAAGTCTAAGTCTAAGTCTAAGTCTAAGTCTAAGTCTAAGTCTAAGTCTAAGTCTAAGTCTAAGTCTAAGTCTAAGTCTAAGTCTAAGTCTAAGTCTAAGTCTAAGTCTAAGTCTAAGTCTAAGTCTAAGTCTAAGTCTAAGTCTAAGTCTAAGTCTAAGTCTAAGTCTAAGTCTAAGTCTAAGTCTAAGTCTAAGTCTAAGTCTAAGTCTAAGTCTAAGTCTAAGTCTAAGTCTAAGTCTAAGTCTAAGTCTAAGTCTAAGTCTAAGTCTAAGTCTAAGTCTAAGTCTAAGTCTAAGTCTAAGTCTAAGTCTAAGTCTAAGTCTAAGTCTAAGTCTAAGTCTAAGTCTAAGTCTAAGTCTAAGTCTAAGTCTAAGTCTAAGTCTAAGTCTAAGTCTAAGTCTAAGTCTAAGTCTAAGTCTAAGTCTAAGTCTAAGTCTAAGTCTAAGTCTAAGTCTAAGTCTAAGTCTAAGTCTAAGTCTAAGTCTAAGTCTAAGTCTAAGTCTAAGTCTAAGTCTAAGTCTAAGTCTAAGTCTAAGTCTAAGTCTAAGTCTAAGTCTAAGTCTAAGTCTAAGTCTAAGTCTAAGTCTAAGTCTAAGTCTAAGTCTAAGTCTAAGTCTAAGTCTAAGTCTAAGTCTAAGTCTAAGTCTAAGTCTAAGTCTAAGTCTAAGTCTAAGTCTAAGTCTAAGTCTAAGTCTAAGTCTAAGTCTAAGTCTAAGTCTAAGTCTAAGTCTAAGTCTAAGTCTAAGTCTAAGTCTAAGTCTAAGTCTAAGTCTAAGTCTAAGTCTAAGTCTAAGCTAAGTCTAAGTCTAAGTCTAAGTCTAAGTCTAAGTCTAAGTCTAAGTCTAAGTCTAAGTCTAAGTCTAAGTCTAAGTCTAAGTCTAAGTCTAAGTCTAAGTCTAAGTCTAAGTCTAAGTCTAAGTCTAAGTCTAAGTCTAAGTCTAAGTCTAAGTCTAAGTCTAAGTCTAAGTCTAAGTCTAAGTCTAAGTCTAAGTCTAAGTCTAAGTCTAAGTCTAAGTCTAAGTCTAAGTCTAAGTCTAAGTCTAAGTCTAAGTCTAAGTCTAAGTCTAAGTCTAAGTCTAAGTCTAAGTCTAAGTCTAAGTCTAAGTCTAAGTCTAAGTCTAAGTCTAAGTCTAAGTCTAAGTCTAAGTCTAAGTCTAAGTCTAAGTCTAAGTCTAAGTCTAAGTCTAAGTCTAAGTCTAAGTCTAAGTCTAAGTCTAAGTCTAAGTCTAAGTCTAAGTCTAAGTCTAAGTCTAAGTCTAAGTCTAAGTCTAAGTCTAAGTCTAAGTCTAAGTCTAAGTCTAAGTCTAAGTCTAAGTCTAAGTCTAAGTCTAAGTCTAAGTCTAAGTCTAAGTCTAAGTCTAAGTCTAAGTCTAAGTCTAAGTCTAAGTCTAAGTCTAAGTCTAAGTCTAAGTCTAAGTCTAAGTCTAAGTCTAAGTCTAAGTCTAAGTCTAAGTCTAAGTCTAAGTCTAAGTCTAAGTCTAAGTCTAAGTCTAAGTCTAAGTCTAAGTCTAAGTCTAAGTCTAAGTCTAAGTCTAAGTCTAAGTCTAAGTCTAAGTCTAAGTCTAAGTCTAAGTCTAAGTCTAAGTCTAAGTCTAAGTCTAAGTCTAAGTCTAAGTCTAAGTCTAAGTCTAAGTCTAAGTCTAAGTCTAAGTCTAAGTCTAAGTCTAAGTCTAAGTCTAAGTCTAAGTCTAAGTCTAAGTCTAAGTCTAAGTCTAAGTCTAAGTCTAAGTCTAAGTCTAAGTCTAAGTCTAAGTCTAAGTCCCGCGTCTAAGTCCCGCGTCTAAGTCTAAGTCTAAGTCTAAGTCCCGCGTCTAAGTCCCGCGTCTAAGTCCCGCGTCTAAGTCTAAGTCCCGCGTCTAAGTCCCGCGTCTAAGTCTAAGTCCCGCGTCTAAGTCCCGCGTCTAAGTCTAAGTCCCGCGTCTAAGTCCCGCGTCTAAGTCTAAGTCCCGCGTCTAAGTCCCGCGTCTAAGTCTAAGTCCCGCGTCTAAGTCCCGCGTCTAAGTCTAAGTCCCGCGTCTAAGTCCCGCGTCTAAGTCTAAGTCCCGCGTCTAAGTCCCGCGTCTAAGTCTAAGTCCCGCGTCTAAGTCCCGCGTCTAAGTCCCGCGTCTAAGTCCCGCGTCTAAGTCCCGCGTCTAAGTCCCGCGTCTAAGTCCCGCGTCTAAGTCCCGCGTCTAAGTCCCGCGTCTAAGTCCCGCGTCTAAGTCCCGCGTCTAAGTCCCGCGTCTAAGTCCCGCGTCTAAGTCCCGCGTCTAAGTCCCGCGTCTAAGTCCCGCGTCTAAGTCTAAGTCTAAGTCCCGCGTCTAAGTCCCGCGTCTAAGTCCCGCGTCTAAGTCCCGCGTCTAAGTCCCGCGTCTAAGTCCCGCGTCTAAGTCCCGCGTCTAAGTCCCGCGTCTAAGTCCCGCGTCTAAGTCCCGCGTCTAAGTCTAAGTCTAAGTCCCGCGTCTAAGTCCCGCGTCTAAGTCTAAGTCTAAGTCCCGCGTCTAAGTCCCGCGTCTAAGTCTAAGTCTAAGTCCCGCGTCTAAGTCCCGCGTCTAAGTCTAAGTCTAAGTCCCGCGTCTAAGTCCCGCGTCTAAGTCTAAGTCTAAGTCCCGCGTCTAAGTCCCGCGTCTAAGTCTAATTCTAAGTCTAAGTCTAAGTCCCGCGTCTAAGTCTAAGTCTAAGTCCCGCGTCTAAGTCCCGCGTCTAAGTCTAAGTCTAAGTCTAAGTCTAAGTCCCGCGTCTAAGTCTAAGTCTAAGTCTAAGTCTAAGTCTAAGTCTAAGTCTAAGTCTAAGTCTAAGTCTAAGTCTAAGTCTAAGTCTAAGTCTAAGTCTAAGTCTAAGTCTAAGTCTAAGTCTAAGTCTAAGTCTAAGTCTAAGTCTAAGTCTAAGTCCCGTGTCTAAGTCTAAGTCCCGCGTCTAAGTCTAAGTCCCGCGTCTAAGTCTAAGTCCCGCGTCTAAGTCTAAGTCCCGCGTCTAAGTCTAAGTCCCGCGTCTAAGTCTAAGTCCCGCGTCTAAGTCTAAGTCTAAGTCTAAGTCTAAGTCCCGCGTCTAAGTCCCGCGTCTAAGTCTAAGTCTAAGTCCCGCGTCTAAGTCTAAGTCTAAGTCTAAGTCTAAGTCCCGCGTCTAAGTCTAAGTCCCGCGTCTAAGTCTAAGTCTAAGTCTAAGTCTAAGTCTAAGTCTAAGTCTAAGTCTAAGTCTAAGTCTAAGTCTAAGTCTAAGTCTAAGTCTAAGTCTAAGTCTAAGTCTAAGTCTAAGTCTAAGTCTAAGTCTAAGTCTAAGTCTAAGTCTAAGTCTAAGTCTAAGTCTAAGTCTAAGTCTAAGTCTAAGTCTAAGTCTAAGTCTAAGTCTAAGTCTAAGTCTAAGTCTAAGTCTAAGTCTAAGTCTAAGTCTAAGTCTAAGTCTAAGTCTAAGTCTAAGTCTAAGTCTAAGTCTAAGTCTAAGTCTAAGTCTAAGTCTAAGTCTAAGTCTAAGTCTAAGTCTAAGTCTAAGTCTAAGTCTAAGTCTAAGTCTAAGTCTAAGTCTAAGTCTAAGTCTAAGTCTAAGTCTAAGTCTAAGTCTAAGTCTAAGTCTAAGTCTAAGTCTAAGTCTAAGTCTAAGTCTAAGTCTAAGTCTAAGTCTAAGTCTAAGTCTAAGTCTAAGTCTAAGTCTAAGTCTAAGTCTAAGTCTAAGTCTAAGTCTAAGTCTAAGTCTAAGTCTAAGTCTAAGTCTAAGTCTAAGTCTAAGTCTAAGTCTAAGTCTAAGTCTAAGTCTAAGTCTAAGTCTAAGTCTAAGTCTAAGTCTAAGTCTAAGTCTAAGTCTAAGTCTAAGTCTAAGTCTAAGTCTAAGTCTAAGTCTAAGTCTAAGTCTAAGTCTAAGTCTAAGTCTAAGTCTAAGTCTAAGTCTAAGTCTAAGTCTAAGTCTAAGTCTAAGTCTAAGTCTAAGTCTAAGTCTAAGTCTAAGTCTAAGTCTAAGTCTAAGTCTAAGTCTAAGTCTAAGTCTAAGTCTAAGTCTAAGTCTAAGTCTAAGTCTAAGTCTAAGTCTAAGTCTAAGTCTAAGTCTAAGTCTAAGTCTAAGTCTAAGTCTAAGTCTAAGTCTAAGTCTAAGTCTAAGTCTAAGTCTAAGTCTAAGTCTAAGTCTAAGTCTAAGTCTAAGTCTAAGTCTAAGTCTAAGTCTAAGTCTAAGTCTAAGTCTAAGTCTAAGTCTAAGTCTAAGTCTAAGTCTAAGTCTAAGTCTAAGTCTAAGTCTAAGTCTAAGTCTAAGTCTAAGTCTAAGTCTAAGTCTAAGTCTAAGTCTAAGTCTAAGTCTAAGTCTAAGTCTAAGTCTAAGTCTAAGTCTAAGTCTAAGTCTAAGTCCTGCGTCTAAGTCTAAGTCTAAGTCTAAGTCTAAGTCTAAGTCTAAGTCTAAGTCTAAGTCTAAGTCTAAGTCTAAGTCTAAGTCTAAGTCTAAGTCTAAGTCTAAGTCTAAGTCTAAGTCTAAGTCTAAGTCTAAGTCTAAGTCTAAGTCTAAGTCTAAGTCTAAGTCTAAGTCTAAGTCTAAGTCTAAGTCTAAGTCTAAGTCTAAGTCTAAGTCTAAGTCTAAGTCTAAGTCTAAGTCTAAGTCTAAGTCTAAGTCTAAGTCTAAGTCTAAGTCTAAGTCTAAGTCTAAGTCTAAGTCTAAGTCTAAGTCTAAGTCTAAGTCTAAGTCTAAGTCTAAGTCTAAGTCTAAGTCTAAGTCTAAGTCTAAGTCTAAGTCTAAGTCTAAGTCTAAGTCTAAGTCTAAGTCTAAGTCTAAGTCTAAGTCTAAGTCTAAGTCTAAGTCTAAGTCTAAGTCTAAGTCTAAGTCTAAGTCTAAGTCTAAGTCTAAGTCTAAGTCTAAGTCTAAGTCTAAGTCTAAGTCTAAGTCTAAGTCTAAGTCTAAGTCTAAGTCTAAGTCTAAGTCTAAGTCTAAGTCTAAGTCTAAGTCTAAGTCTAAGTCTAAGTCTAAGTCTAAGTCTAAGTCTAAGTCTAAGTCTAAGTCTAAGTCTAAGTCTAAGTCTAAGTCTAAGTCTAAGTCTAAGTCTAAGTCTAAGTCTAAGTCTAAGTCTAAGTCTAAGTCTAAGTCTAAGTCTAAGTCTAAGTCTAAGTCTAAGTCTAAGTCTAAGTCTAAGTCTAAGTCTAAGTCTAAGTCTAAGTCTAAGTCTAAGTCTAAGTCTAAGTCTAAGTCTAAGTCTAAGTCTAAGTCTAAGTCTAAGTCTAAGTCTAAGTCTAAGTCTAAGTCTAAGTCTAAGTCTAAGTCTAAGTCTAAGTCTAAGTCTAAGTCTAAGTCTAAGTCTAAGTCTAAGTCTAAGTCTAAGTCTAAGTCTAAGTCTAAGTCTAAGTCTAAGTCTAAGTCTAAGTCTAAGTCTAAGTCTAAGTCTAAGTCTAAGTCTAAGTCTAAGTCTAAGTCTAAGTCTAAGTCTAAGTCTAAGTCTAAG
Source organism: Watersipora subatra (assembly GCF_963576615.1). Classification (NCBI taxonomy): domain Eukaryota; kingdom Metazoa; phylum Bryozoa; class Gymnolaemata; order Cheilostomatida; family Watersiporidae; genus Watersipora; species Watersipora subatra. The sequence continues at coordinate 46,613 of NW_027045405.1, forward strand.
TCTAAGTCTAAGTCTAAGTCTAAGTCTAAGTCTAAGTCTAAGTCTAAGTCTAAGTCTAAGTCTAAGTCTAAGTCTAAGTCTAAGTCTAAGTCTAAGTCTAAGTC
>NW_027045406.1:0-54518 GCF_963576615.1 Watersipora subatra
CCAGCGCAGCGAGCTGGAAGCTTGTAGGTGTAGCATAAATACACACTGGTCAGTGCGCGAGGCGACATTGCAATAGAAGGACTGGTCTTATGTACTGAATACTATATGGTATGTTTATCGAATTTGATTAGGTTGTCACGACGTTAAGGGCTTAGCGCACAAATCAACAAACTTTCCATGTAGCTGACTTAAAGCATATTGATAACATATTAGTAAGCCTACAACATGTATAATAAAAACACAGACATGGAAAATTTGCAATGGTGATGGAAAAATGCAAGAAATATGTCTAAATCTCACCTGTCCCACATTTATTGATACCGATTCAATTGGTTATGGAGAATTTACTGTTGAGCCGAACCGGTGTATGGTTGGCAAATTGACCATAGTAGTGGTGATTGACTAGATAGCGATTAGACGATTAGTTGCAAGGATAATGGCCAGATCTTGTGAGATTCATTCTAAAAAATCGCAAACAAACCACATTAGAGATCTTGCAAACAACAAATCGATAAACTATCTATATGGTAAGAATCTAATGATTATGGACTTGGACTGAGATTGAACCGATAACCTTGTAGTTGCAAACCCTAAATCTGGCCACTAAAAACTGCTGGTTGGTCACTACTAATATTGCTCAACATTTTCCAACTGAATAACAAGTTTAGTAGCTCAGTGACTAACAAACATGTCTTTACTCATTTGATATATGCGTATAGATCTTCATCTTTATGAAATTTTGGAGACAAAAATAATGGCAAAGAAAGAATTCTTCAAATTAAGTTTAGGAAATGGCGTTCAAACTTGTATCAGAGTTTGTCACATCAGAGTTGTCTTCTCTATTTTATGGCAGTCAAAAACTATTAATGATTCACCATTACTCCGTTTGTACACAACACACAGTCACTCGCAATGAGATTTATTATCAACAATGCCTCTGAAGTAGGTAATGAAATCAAAAGATACATGCTACTACTCAGTAACATGCTTTACCCATTTTTCTACGCATATATGGCTTCAAAGCCATTTCAATTCTATTAGCAAAAGCTCGCTCAACCAGCAAAAGTGTTTTTATCAGTTATTAAGACATTCGATAACATCGCTGTGATACGTGAAAAAAAATCATATTAAAAGTTGTACTTCTCTTAAAGCACAGAGGTACAGTTAAAGAACGAAAGCAATATGTAACCCTTTTAGTGTCATAGGCCTACTCTTTTTAATGAATTCCTGTTTACAGAAGCGTGACATTTTAAAGACAAATTATATCCATTCTATGACTCGCAAATGCTTTTCAAGCTGTTTTCCAACGTCAAACACATCCAAGAACGATAATCCACTGCAGTTTACCACCATGGAGTGCAATTATTTAGAAACACAGTCTTTAACACTCGGTTTTATTTACGGAGAAAAACTTGAATTTGAACCAATGCAAAAAACTTTACTCACCAGCAATAACGATCGCAAAGAGCGTCAATATCATTTAATACTATATTGTGAATTTTATTGCAAGTATTGCAGATGAGTTAAGCATCGTTAAATCATTAATTAAACTACAACAACAGGAAAAATAAATCAGTATGGCGGATATTTCCTCCTCCTAGTTTTGCCTTGTCCGATATTTTCAGGCATAATACGATGTAAATGCATACCTTCGAAATCTTTCGAAGGAGTACGATGCGGATTTTTAGCTTTCCTACGCATCGAACTTCATAAATTCCGAAAAGTTTTAACTAAATTCTACGTATATGCCCACAAACAATCTCGGTTGATATTTTGGTTCATTATACAGTAATACAAAAACGCGTTTAATCTCTTTGTAAAGATTTAATAGACGTAAACTGAAAAAACGTCGTAAAACCACGGTTATGGAAGACCAAGCGAGTCATACTTAACGCCGAATACCTGCTAGTTCCCATCAGAAAAGTCGTGCGCCCTAAGCATGCGGTATATACGGTAGAAATATCCCATCAGAAAAGTCTTCGGTCCGCTCTAACTTTTCTGATGGGATATTTCTACCGTATATACCGCATGCCTAGGGCGCACGACTTTTCTGATGGGAACTAGCTTTTACCTTGGAGATTCAGACAAGTTGGTGATTTTTTCTGAAACTACCGATGTGGTTACCGCTGCCTATACTCATGATTTTGTGTTAAAACTGCTAAAAGAGTTCTGAATAAATATTGCCGAGTGATTTATTCACTACTAATGGACGTGATTTGACGCTATTTGGTAAGAAACCTCAAATTGTTGATCAGTTACAAAACTGCCTTACACAAAGCCACTGCACACTCGCAGACCTGCAAAAATGGTGCCCGAAGGGTTGAAATCAACTTGATATCGAATAATGAATACCATATTTGCCTTGTGGTGACCGATTTAACTCATGCACTACTATAAGCCCCTCTGTGGGGCTTACAGACAATTTAAATCAGACGGAAGCCCCTCACTGGAGCTTTTTTATATTATGTGGTTTGGTTCTCTTTTTGTAGCTACAAGTGAATGGATTCAAATTTTCTTGGTTCAAATGCTTAGTATGGAGACTGTTGTAGTGTGTGCTCATGTGAAACTGACAGTAAAGGATTCTTATAAGTATTATATATATAGCATTTGTATTCATTTCATGTGAAACGTTAATTGCGGATGATTCCCAACATCTATAAGCACAAAAGCTCTGAAACGCGCTCGTAGAGAGCATACGAATTTCATCGCATCTGACGAAGACTTGCCTTGTTTGGCCTGACCCATTTTGTGAGCAGCTGTTTGAATGGCTTTTGTTGATACAAATTAATTATGTTCAACCTAAAATGAATTACATAGTAAATAAGTTGAAGACTCTTTTATGAGAAAGAGATTTTGAGGTGATTTTTTTGTGAGCAGTACATCATGTTTATGTTACATAACTATTTATTGTACTGATTGAAAAGAAAAACGAAGTTGCAAGTTGTCAGTCAAGACTCAATAAACATTTTTTATTTACAGCATGAAACTTTGTTGAGTCCAAAAATAATCCATCAGACAACAAGCAAAGCAACCTTTTCACTTCTAACATTCCTTGCAAAAAAACATAATTTTCAGTGATTTGTCTGCTAATATGTTACACAATTCTAAGAAAATTTACCTTTGCCAAAATTATTTAAGCATTGCCAAGGGGAAGTAACTTTATGCGGATCCATGGTCTATTCTAGCAGATACATGTAGACTAATTATTATGACATGACCATGTAGTAACTGTAATTTTTAATTTCTGTAATTAATCTAATTGTGATTTTTACAATTTGATATAAATGAGATAATCTCTCTTCGAGTTAAATTCAACAACAAGATTGCATAAAGGTTTGGAAATTTTTTTGAAGGTGCATCCCCCTTTTTCTTATTTTGTAAAGAGCAAATCTGACAATACAACAATCATTTCAACGGGTATGTGAACTGACTGTTTGATATAGCCGTGTAATTGCCTTCAAGCTGTATAAATCATCTATGTGAGAATTTTCTGCAAGTTGACACTCTCGGTTACGATGGTTGTTTCTTGTGTCATTACTGACCAATGCCCCAGATGGGCGCAAACTATTTTGTAATTGCAAAAGGAAGATTTGTTTAGTAAATTGACAATGTCATATAAGCAAGCTAATAACAATAACTGAACACTTCATTGTTTTGTTAATTATTTGTAATATCTACTGTGACAAGCAACGACAAAAACTGAGCCAAAGGTTTCAAAAGAACAGTGAATATCACACTGTATTATTTAACACTGTTTACGAAAACCTACAATAGGTGTTCTCGTCATTTCATGAACAAAAAATAAGATTGTTATATATGACCTATTGTTAAAGGTTGACTTGCAACGAAATTCACATTACAGTTATTCGATATCAAAAGATTCACCATGTCTTATTCTGTTGTGTTGTAGGTGCAAATTATATGGGAATGTGATTAAAAGCTTTTAAAAGCTAAAAAACCAACAGTTAATCGCAGCCACATGAGACCACCGTAGTTTGAATTCTCTTTCCAAAGCGGCTCAAATGGGACGTAGTTGTTACAGGATGGTTTCTGTTTACACTTTCATGCAACCTCATTCGTCGAAATATTTTCACAAATATATTTCACACATTCAATAAAACTAGGTCTATTGTTCTTACGCGTCTATTTTATCGTCATTGTAATGCAGTCACTTTTAGCTCTGATATATTATAACTTACCGTAAAAAGTCGTTAAACTTTCTATCCTTAGTTCGAAGGCGTACGTATCATGGTCTGATAATCATGACGAGCCTGTTGGTCACATGTGATATTCGAAAATTGCTGCAAAAATTATTTGCGAAGTATTGGGTCACATGATCAGATTACGACTTGACGATTAGATCTAGCCAAAACAAAATTGAAAGTAGCGAGCATCTATATTTGATATGGGGTCTTCGGTAAAACCCGAAGTGTTTGTCATAAACTAGTGCAACGATAAGTTTTATATGGAGCTTTTTATTGGCCTTTCAATTCACATGAGAACATCACGTAACAAGACAATAACCAAACTGTCAGAACTACGTCAGAGAAATAAACAGATTCCAATTTACGGCGGCTTTTCGTTTTTGAGCTTTCAAGAGCTTGTAATCACAATTTATTGCAGCTTCAGTGGTAGTGTCTGCCTTTGAATTTTGAGCTAATATAATCGTGCATTGTGGTGCCATTTTGTGAAGCGACCAGCATTTGTAATCTCTAGTTACACACCCCATGAATACTTGTCATTGTGAAACAAAGGAACTCATCATGTTATTCAACTTCTATATTAGTATTTATGCATCCTGTCTTAAGAGTATTATACACCTCTTACATAACCACTCATCCCCTTTTATTTACCCATTTCTGATGTGATTAGGAAACAGCTTTCTGGACTCTTGCTAGCTAGCCGGGGCATGGCTCTCGTGGTGGATATGGAGAGAGAGCCTGGGACACATAGCGAAAAAAAGGTAAGATAACTTCTGCAAAACGAGCGACATATGTTACATATGACGCTCAGACTGATACTAATGGAAGCGTGTCGTTAGATTCGTATCTCACGATGTATTAGATGTGGCGCGTTTAAAAGCCTATTGTCACGGTAACGTGACTTGATCTAGTAAAAAGCGCTATTTTTTTGATAGGCTGGGTGGTTACGAAATACCTCGTTTGATAATAAAACGATAGGAACCATAGGCCACTATTTTCTTGCGTTTTCACGTTAGCAGTTTCATTTCCTATACTGATAAAAATGAAGCGATTCAAAAGTTACTATCAAAGCTAGGCATAGTCACACTGAGACCAAAACAGTCTCAAGCTTTACAACATATTATCGCAGGTCTTGACCAATTTGTAGTTCTTCCTACTGGCTTCGGAAAGAGTATTTGCTTTCAGATGGCACCGTTTTGCAGTGGTAGATCCGAGTTGTTCATAATAACTGTCGCGAATAATAATACTCGTGAGTAAAATAAAACTGAGATTACTTTTTACTAGATAAACTTTTCTTTACTAGCAGCGTGCAATTCATTTTTGTTGTTCTATTGCTATTCGTTTGCTATGTTTGTATTGTTATTGTGAATTTTTTTATTCAATTGATTCAATTTTTTATTATAATTAAATCAAAACATAATGAATTGAACATATGAAATAATTTAACTGTCGTTATTGATTTATTATGCAACCAACATTTCATACTTACTAACCAGCATTTGTTTGCTGCCAATTCAGATTAAAAATAATACATATTACTCGCGTAGATCATAAATAAGACCCGTCACATGATACTCCTTCGGAAATAACGATTGTGATATTAGCGACTTCAGAAGTCGGCTTTTAGAGTTGTCTTCTCCGCGTGTTGCGATGTGTCCCAGGCTCTCTCTCCCAATCCCCACGAGAGCCATGCCCAGGCTACTTGCTAGCCTTACTGCCTAGGAAGCTTTGCAGCGCCCAATCGTCTGTGATCTACGGATGTGACGATTGCCTGACTGATTAGGCAAACATATATAAGCCTGTGTAGATCAGAAACAATTCGAACTCCATATTTTACTCACGCTCTACGTATCACTCTGCTCTTGTATCACTCTTTATATTTTTAGACTTGCGCAATGAGCATCGGCCATTGACTTGATTAGCCTTCATATATTTTATGTTTTTGCAATTGAAAGTTTGAATTTTTAATAAATATATTCTGTTTTAAAGTTTTTTAACTAAAACAAACCAGTCTAATTCTTGACATTAAATCTACACCTAAAATACAGTCCTTTATAAATTCGCAAATCAAAAACCAACTACTTGAACCACCAATCTAGCACTTACAGTTAATAATCCTTTAAACAGAGGGTCATTACAATTTCTATGTCATCAGTGAACTATTCAATTGACAAGTTCATTACTGAAGCAGCATGTTTGTGGTGGTTGTAGATAGTAGTTTGTGATTTTGCTGCCAGCAACTTTCTAACAGCAAATTGTTTCCAGCAAAACTGTTGAAAATCTGAGTGTATTGATTTTAACTATATACATTGTATAATAACCGCAAGTACATCACTAACTTCCATACTATACTCCACACAAGTTGCTTGTAAAACTCTGTATCTCATAACTGAATATTGTAAGATGGCAGATCTCTTCATGAGTGTTTCTATTGTATTCTCAAAAATGTGGTTAATCATTGATTGGCTTGGTTTGCTGAGCATTAGTATATTTGTCAGACTTATTATTGTTGGCATAGGCCTGAAATCCTCAATTGCTTTATTTGTTTTCTCTATAAAACATGTTATAATGGAACTCTATACATAACAACCCAAAGGTAGACAAATGTGTTTTATTTTATAATTTTAAAAGTATAGCACTATGATTCTTCGTCTTAACTTATTAGTATGCTGGACTTGGTAGATGGCATCGAAATCTGCAAGCAAACACATTAACAATCAAATATTTTACAGAATAGAAGAATGTGTTCTAAAAATGGTAACTACCCTTGTTGCTAAGCTCGCACCTATTTTTTGGATCAGCTTTAAAATGGCTTTTTTGCTAGAAAAACAGCAATACTGTTTCTAGTACTTTTTGATTCAACTTAACTAGCCCATGTTAATTACATTTACTGTGACTAGCATGCTCACTTATCACCACTTGCGACTCTACTACATGCCATTCAGCCACCTAAATGCTGAGTATTATTTAATGTCATACGGCAACCAGCTTTATGGATGCAAAGCTTTTATGTGAATTTAATAATATTTTTAAAATTAATTGCTATTAAATCTAAGTGGTAGGTACAATGGCTGGTTTGGAAAATTTTGGCACAGTATTCCGATGTCACTCATGAAAAGATCCTGAGACCTACCGAAATTTATTAAAAATAGCATTCTTTGCAATTGTGTTATGCAATTAAAACTTGATTTTAATGACGCAGATGGCTCCTGCCTCTACTTCTCTCATCTAAACCAAGAAAGAGTCATGTAGAAGGTGACGATGACTTCCATGATGATTTGGAATCAAGCGAACAGCTGGAAATCGAACTGTCAAGGTCTGGCTCGAACATAGTGGAGTGCATCGGTAGGTAAATATGACCAATATATCCAGGTTTTCTACAAAACAAAATATCTGGCACACATTGCAGCCTTGCTGCATATGCTAAACTGCATGGCTGCTCATATTGTGGCGCATACTTTGGGTATATAAATGTCTTTTGGTATTAGCTACTTTCACTTATTGTTAGTGTATAAAGCAGATATACAGAAAGCAGAGTGTTTTGAAATAATACTGCAGCAGATCAGCGATATGTAGTTAAATTTATTTTATGGTTGATACATATGCTTTTTATAATAATATTAGCATATGATATTTATTTAGCAGGTTATGAGGTACAGAGCTTAAAACTCAACTGCAATGACTGCACCAGCTTTATAGCCTCCTGTCCAGGTTTACGCATCAGGGGATGATGCGATACTAATCAGTGTAAAAGATAGAGGTGGTCTGTTTACACCTCATCCTGTCATCACAAAGATATGTCTAGGCTCAGAACTGAGCATACGGCAGGGTGTCGACTTACAAGGAATCACTGCAGACATACACAAGCTGGTGGTCACTAAAACTCTTTCATCGGTTTTACAAAGCAATTTGCATCAGGGATTTCCATGCTCGTTCCACTGCACAGCGCAACGTTAGTTAAAATATCACCTCCAGATATTTCAGGATTATAATTCATCAGGAGGCTACAAAGGTAGCAGCTAACAAGGGAATCTCAGATCAAGGCTCAGCCGACTGGTCGTCTTTAGTCATGTGTAGCCTTTCACAGTATGTCTAGAAAAGTTTACCATTTGTCGTTTGTTTTCTACGAGTTTGCTGATGCTGTTTGCATAACACCCAAGACCCAACATTTATATTCATGGCAGACTGCAATCAGCGTACGATGTACCAGTGTGTATGCATTTGAAATCAGTTTGTACACCTAGCTATCTGACATGTTAGCCCATAGCATATGGCAACATTGATAATTTTGCAATATCTTTTGGAATACATGTGCATCAATATACACTTTGACTCGCACTTTTTATATGAAATATTCAACTTTATGTTTATAAATTTGCAGGGTAGGAAATACATAGTGTATAAGCGTTGTATCTAAAATTTGAAACAAATATTTTGTGTGCTTTAGTAGTTATATCGAATCACATGTAGCAACAAAAATGTCTCTTGATTCTTTCAGTGTAAACAATGATGACTCACTTGCCTGACCAGCTGCAAGTGAACAAAGCATTGCCCTTCTGTCACAAAGCATGCGGTTATTTATGTAGGACATCACGGCTTTGCATTGCCCAGTCTCCTATAGCTAATAGGCTCGTAAACGTCACCTTCAAGAAAGGGTAGTGAGCTTCAGCCAGCGCATTGGCATTTAAAATACACCAAAGGTCAAGCTGAGAATTAAACATGAGTAGCAGTACGCAGACCAACACACACAGGCACACATACATATTGAGCTATCCCTGCTACTTCACTCTGTATGGGGTATAAGTGGTAGCATCACTTATGAGTTCAATATAGTGTCAGGGTCAGTCATGTAGTAGGACACTCCCCTGGTCATGAATATAATCTCCAACATATCTATGGCAAAACAGTCTTCAGCCATTTTGCAGCTGTTTAACTATGTGAATACAATTGTGAGAACTTTGCAAATTTTATGCAATTCAAGTTAGTTTATTTTTATCCTACAAAGTTCTGATCAGACATCAGCTGTAATCAGCAATTTGGATTTAAATGCTCTCTGTTGTGTCCTTATGAGGCTTACAGCGTACCCGTACCCGTGGTTTTATAGGACTATTTTGACTATTAGGACTAAAAATGGCTTGAGACAGCTGGAACAAACATTAACTGAACCAAAATGAATCGAACAATATTAGAGCATGAGCGTTTAATTAATCTAGCAAAAGGGCTACCCAAATATTGCAGCAGTAATATTAGGTGCTCAAAATTAGCCAGTTCAACCTTCTTAGGAGGGTTTTTGACATACACTATTTTCCCATGATGGGCAGTGCTTCGGAGTTGCGCCCTTTCCGAATCATGGAAACGGCGTCTTCGCACTGAAATCACTGCGCACTGATCAGTGCGAAGTCTGTGCAAATTTGCAACAAGGAAACAGCAACTGCGCAGTGGCTGCACATATCTCCCATGCCATGAAAACGGATTCTTCGAGGGCCATGAAATAGTACAAAAGCTATCCTGCTAATCTTGTTTTTTTCTAATCTGATTTTCTTTCACCTATATTTAATTATGGTCTGCGCTCACAAGGATGAGGTGATTACTTTCCCAGACTTTGTTAGCGATGCCAACACCTTTCGAGAAACAGGAGGCACGTCCTAAATAACGTTTAAATAATATATTGCTTAAAAAATTCTTATTAAAAATATATTACTTTGCAAAAATTGTGTTAAGTTTTGTAAAACATTGTGATTGTGTATTGTAAATAAAAGTATAATGATGACAGAAGCATAAAAAGACCTTTTCTGATGTTCGGTATCCATGATCGATTCAATTTCTCCATCAGGCGATTCGATTTATACAATGTCTCTTCTCTGGCTAATTTGCTGAAAACCGCTGCGCAGCATGGTAACGTGTCAATCCCTTCGACTTCGGAGGCGGCTGCATCGCAGTACTGCGCACCATGGAAACATAGTTATAGTCCTTTTAACATTGCCCTAACAATAGACCGATCTTTAAACAGAGCAGCTCGTTTATTGTGAACGATATTTGCAATAAGGTTTCCTTTTATACATTTGGAAAATTTGCAGGTATTTTATAACCATAAAACAGCTAAAGATTTTTGCTTAGATTTTAAAATAACCTATCTAAAGGTTTTTTTTAATTCTGCAACTGAATAAAGCATTGTTGCAGAAAACAGTGATATCTTGTAGAGAAGTTGTTTTCATTGCATGAAGCAAGACTAAAGCTGAATAAGGATACTTCATTAATAATAATTTTGTTTGTGTTTTAAAGAGCATTGTTAAATATTAAAATGGTTTTCTATTCTGTGCTAAAGTTTTGCATGCAAACAATAAAATAGAAAGAACTTAAATGACAACATAGGTGAAACAAATGCAGGCCTCGATTGAGTAAAATGTTGGTGTATTGTACCTAAGTTCACTTGAAATGTAGAAAAGAGTAAATTGAATGTAATAAAATCCTGCAAAAGTGCTCTCAACTTCAATGAGGAATTAGTACGAGTGACTGCGCGTTACAATCAGAGAATATGAATAATTAAGCATTGTGCTATGTACACACTGCACTCGAGCGTTTCAATAAACACTTGCTGATGTGGATTTAACACCAGGCTTGACCTCATAGGTCAAATACTAGCCTAATTAATGACTCAATAAATAGCCAAGCAGTCTTGTCCCGCTAACTTAGCAGCAATGATTCGGAAGGTTGGCACATTGAGACTGCTGAAATGGAAATAAAAACGACTGAATCGTGAAAATGTTTTTAATGTGATTGTCATCGATATTCTAATGCACATTAATAACACTAGTGCTGTTTCCATAATTGGCAAGAACAATGGATTCGATAATGTTTTGTAGATCGCAAAACTCGCTTAGCTTGCGGATTTATGCCGTTTCTATGACGCAGATAACTTGTGGATTGGCTCAGTTTGCAAATTATGAGCGTCATGGAAACGCAGCTATTGTATGTTAATTCTCTAGCATGTTGAACTCTTCTCTAGTTGAGCTCTAAGAGATGAGCGAATTAATCACATCCTTCAAATAGCACTACAGTAGACGGTCTCACTGTCAAGGACTGTTACACAGGCTGAGGATGTCTGACTGCTAACACGAGCTCAGTCCGTTGACTATCTTTGCGTTGACTATCTATGCCATCTCACCGTGCGGCGCATGGGCCATCATCCTAACCATAATGTTTTGGAATGTTGCATATATGTTACAGCCATTCTGAAAATAGAAATAGACACAAATTTTTATTAATCATTTTGATACTTATTGTGGCTACAACATATAATGGCACTGTTTTGAAGCTGTCTTCCATTATAGTTGCAGCTGTGTCAAAGGTTGGCTTGCAATAAAATTCACATTACAGTTATTTGGTATTAAAAGATTCACCTTGTCTTACTCTGTTATGTTGTAGGTGCAAAATATGTGAAAAGGGATTACAAGCTCTTAAAAGCTCAAAAACGAAAAGCCGCCATAGCTTAGAATCACTTTATTTCGATGGCGTAACCACGAAGTTTGGTTATTGTCTTGTCACGAATGTTCTCACGCGAATTGAAAGGCCAATACAAAGCTCAATATAAAACTTATCGTAGTATTAGTTTATGACAAACACTTTGGGTTTTACCAAAGACCGCATATCAAATATAGATGCTCACTACTTTACAGTTTTGCTTCGGCCTGGTCTAATTGGCAAGTCATAATCTGATAATGTGACCCAACACTTCGCAAATAAATTTTGCAGCGCTTTTCGATCATCAAAGGTGACCAACAGGCTCGTCATGATTATCAGACAATGATATGTACTCCTTCGGGGTAAGGTTAAAATATTTAATGAACTTTTGCGATAAGTTATAAGATATCAGTGCTAAAAGTGACAGCATTACAATGATGATAAAACTGACGCGTAAGAACAATAGACATAGTTTGATTGAATGCGTGAAGTATATTTGTGAAAACATTTTGACGAATAAGATTGCATGAAAGTGTAAACAAAATCCATCTCTCACAACTACATCACGTTTGAGCCGTTTTGGAAAGGGAATCCAAACTACGGCGGTCTCGTGGGGCTGCGATTTTATGTTCGTTTTTGAGCTTTTAAGAGCTTGTAATCACATTTCCACATCTTTTGCACCTACAACACAACAGAGTAAGACATAGTGAATATTTTCATATCAAATAACGGTAATGTGAATTTTGTTGCAAGTCAACATTTAACAACTAAACACCTGGCCAGACATTTAGTTGTGCTGCCAAAATAGATGACTATGGTATATTTAAACCCACCAGTCTCATGTGCATCGCATCTCCATCATTCGCTCATTGAGCAATGCTATGGCTGTCCCAAAGTAGGTATTATTCATGGAGTAAGCTCTATGACTGCATGAACAGTAATCAATCAAAAGTTTACTATTTTAGTCATGTTTACCAGTTTGCCTCTTCGCTATGACATCACTCAATAGGCTTACAGTGGAAATGTCTTACGGTGTGTTTACACTGCAGCAACTACTATCAATTTTAGTTGCACATGAAATTGGCTGCAATCACATAGCTGCAACTTCCTACAACTCCACCGATGATTGCACAGTAAAATTTTAGATTTACCAGACTTATTTGTTTTTTGAAACATGTAAACAGTTAGAATTTATATTTTCGAAGCTTGATGCAGTTGCACGAGTGCATTGGGCGGAGTCATTGACTATCTTTGACATCAAACATCTTTGTAAGCTTTTGCCCTTACAGATGTTGTTACCCGCAGCTAAAGCTTGGAACATCAGCAGAATTTATAACAGAATCTTTGTGATTGCTTTTGTCATGTTATGGAGGATTTTGTTCACCCAACCTCAGACAAGCTGACTATTTTACAGCGCTTACTGCTTGCTGTTTGAATTTTTCACCTTTATTGCTCTTCTATATGAATAAACATGTTTTACCAATCATTGCAAATGCTAGTTGACTTTGATCATGTCTCATCGCTTTTCTTCTTTTCACAGTGTATGACTTAGTATGAGGCTTCCTAGTTCATCTACTAGCAAAGTTATGGTAGGGATACTTAACAATCACTTTCAATACGTCTACTTCATTTAAAAGCTACAGAGTGACAAATCTAAACATCTGAGGTATGCATGAGTTGACATTAACTGACTTGCCCTTAATTTGATTATGGAGCAAACTTTGAAGGCATGGTATCAAATGAAACCATATACATGTACCTCTGAAAGGTGTTATGAGGTCACTTAAGTTAAAGTTAAACTAAGCCAAAATAAATTTGGGCCTACAAAAATAACACTTGAGCTAAGGTTAAAATGGTCCGCTGCTTCTGTAAAAGTATTCACAAAATTAGCCATTATTCTTCTTTGAGGTAGGTTTTCAGATAATATGTCACATATTTCAAACATTCATCTTGTTCATTGCTAATAAGACTAATATGCTCATTGCTAATATGATTAATTTATCTCTGCAAAACATTCCAGTTCATTAGAACATTGTCAAGACATGCACAACGCTTCATTTATTACTAGGTGAATGCCCTGCGTTGCAAGGGTAATAGAACTGCTTATAAACACTACATTACCTACTACATTACAATTACAGTACATTATCTGCAACTGTTTATAAGTTTTTTTATTACCCCTGCAATGCCAGGCATTCAGCTAGTGAGGCTATGAGCCCTGAAGCTAGATGGTAATTATTATCATTGCTATAACAGGACTACACTTAGACACAGATTAATATATATATATATATATATATATATATATATATATATATATATATATATATACATATATATATATTGTAATGGCTTGGCCCGGTAGCTGAGCCAGCCTTACTATCCTAACAAGCCGGTGCAGCCTGAACTCTGGGCCTTCCCCTCGTCGGCCTGCCTGGCACACCTAGTGGTCTGATCAGGCCACGGCTGGTTGCCCCAATCTCAGGCTCACTTGGAACGCTAACACAGCCTGCTCTCTGAGACCCTATCTAGGCTAGTCTAGGTTCCGGGCTAGCTTACTGTAGGGCCTGATCTCTAATGCTATGGCATTTCTGATCAGGTCCTGTTGTAGCGTAGCCAACCCTTAGCCTTCCTTAGGTATCTCCCAAGCAGTCCTTACTTGAAGCTAGATCAGTTTTGGTAGAATGGTCCTGACTAAGCCACCCAGGCAGGCATAAACGTGATCAGTCGGTGTGAGTGAATTTAGCCTATTTATTATATATAATCATGAATACATGTTGCACAGCGTCGCCCACTTACATAATGATTACATAACACCTAATTACGTTGTGGCAGGCCTGTGAGGCAGGCCTAGATATGCAGTGTTACATAATAGGGTATAATAGAAAAGCACACATAAGGTTGTAATACAGAACATTGATATCTAAGGATAAGAGCATAGTTCATACATTTGTCTAGTCCTCCACGATATATATATAAAAAAAATTGTTTCCACTCCCCGGATAGTTGATTGCTGTTGGTATTTGGGCAAGCCACATTTTATGCGCCGGTGTTATTGCGCCCAGTGCCCCAATGACTACTGGGATTACAGTTGTTCTTACATTCCAGCATTTTTCAATTTCTTCTCCAGAAAGGGAGATATTTATATATCTATATATGTATCTATTTATATATCTATTTATGTATGTATATATATATATATATACATATATATATACATACATATATACATATATATATATATATATATATATATATATATATACATATATATATATATATAGACTGTTGTTTATTCATTAGGCTCAGCTTACTTTTGTAGTCTATCAAGAATCACATGTAAGCCCATGTCTATTATTTTAGTGACATCTGTGATTGACTGGTTTAGAATATCAACTAGCCAGATATGCAAAAAAAAAAACAGAAAATAAACGCTCCATTTGCAGATTATGGTTATGTACATAGTGTTGACACAAAATTTTGCATAAAACACGCAAATAAAATCACATGGAAAATGATAGCAAGTAGGCAAGCAAAAACCAAATGTGTCGACAAGCCTGAACAATGATGTTGTGTCTTCTAATATACAACCCTGATTCCTAAAGCTAAGAGCTGTCTGATGTGGACTGCTGAGCCGTAGCGATACTAACTGGTAGTCTAAACATTTTACTTGAACATTATCTTTATGGTAAATGGATTATAATATACCTTAAATGCACAAACCCTATTACCCAAACAGACAATAGAAAAACCATTTGTGGTTGCATTGTACTATAGCCATTTTGCTTAGTATCAAATTTACATATGATGTATTTTAACAATTCTAAAGCCAAATTAATCTAGCTTATCCTTCAGGGTCCTATTGGGATCTGAACTGCAACATGATAAAAATGAATTTTTTTAAACTAATTTAATGTGAACTTGTTAAAGATTTTCATAAACATGACTTGACTTGGAGCTCTCTACATGCACATGTATTTTTCTGTGTAATGCAAAAACACTGATTCAGTTCAAGCATGTACTCAGCTGCAATCTATTTCAATAACAGATTACCCAGTTTTTTCCAGTTAGAGTTTTCCCTCCTTGGAAGGTTGCATCTATGAGGTGTTAATCATGCCTCATAGCATTTCTCTAGAATTACTAGCAATTATATGATACAACCTCCGGTAACTTCTCTTACTGCACCCTAAAACTTATGCTTAGTACCATGTGATTCTGCAAAAGAGTTGAAACCTGACAACAACAGAAGCTATGAAACATCCTGATAAAATACACCACAGTATAACAACTCCTTACCAGGTCTTTAGTATAACTACTAAATTGATGAAAACTGCCATATTTGGTAAAATCATCATTTATTATTATTCTAACATTATGACAGAACTAAATTATTTAGCGGAATGAAAGGTATATACTTTCGATACTATGTTATGCAAATAAAATGTATGAATAAATCGAGTATTGAATAGTAATTTGAAAGTATTCAAACAATGTTGTTTTGGTATAATAAATCAAAACTCAAACCAAAAATGTTTAAAAATATTACACAGGCTCACAACAGCAGACTCAAGTCTTTTGAAATAATTTCAACAAAATACATTTTTAATTAATTGGTTGAAAACATTTAACTTACAAAACAAAATGTAAACATGAAAAATTTGTTTAAAATGTACTAATACACATATTAAACTTATTTGTATTTCGTCTATATAATTTGTAAAAGCTTTTAATGATAAAAAAACAAATATCTGGCAAGCCAATTGAATTATCGTTTTTGGAATTTCAGTACTTAATGCTACAATTTTTAAAACCTTGCCGTAGTATTATTAATTCTCCTAAAACATATCAGTTGATGTTACACACATAGAATCAAAGTACTTGTTAATAAAATGTCGTTTGTCAATTTATATAAAGACTGTTTTTTGCATCATCATTACTTCTAAGAACTACAATTGTAGCTGAATGCTTTATGCCTATTTACCAAATGTATATGTAGAACAGTCTAAACAGATGCAACTACTGTGAACTAGTAAGTGCTGCAGCTTTATAACCTCGTTACATTTATATTACTGCTACACTTTCCTCTTTAGAAACTCTTTGTTTGCATTCAAACTTCTTTGCGTTGGCCTGTTATCAAATTAGCTAATGTTTTACTTTTTCAGCGCTCTCTGAAGTTAGTACCAGTATCAGTTGGTATTATTTTTGAAATTTGCTCTTTTCAACTATATTTGCATTTATCTCAAATTTTTAACAGGTTACTAATGAGGTTTTAACTACATTACTAATGAGTTTATGGTCAAAACGCATACAGCGGTAGTCTGTCATTCTTGCTATAAACTTTGTAGTATTATTTTACATACCTAGTATTTAGGATCTTCAGTTAATAGCATCTATAAACTGTATGCAAAGTGAATACAGTGTCTTTCTTTTCGTGAATTTTAGCAAGTCAATAATCTTACTTTCCATTTTATTGACTACTGCAGTTTAACTATGTTAGTTTCAAAAAACTGCAAGCATCAACTATTATAGCAATTTAATAAAAACGAGTTAATGTGAAACTAAAAGTTGTCCTTCTGTTAAAGCGTAGTGGTACAACTCCCAAATTATTAAAACATCACTTGAAGTTACTGTATCTTGCTGCAAAATGAGAAGGTAACTTCTATGTAATTTTGTATGCAAAATATAAATATTGTGTGGCATGCTCCGAGCAAATATGTCAACAGCATTGTTGCTTTTAGATGCAAGCTCATAATTTGTTTAAATAAGTTTCTTTCTAAATATTATTGCATATCTCCCAGTTGAAAATTTGGGATCTAGAAGCGACCACTAGCGGTGGAAACCGTCATGGTCAGGATACACTTGCCTGACCATAATGTTCCTGATTGCAACTCATAATTAATCACATTTGGCTAATGTCTAAAACTCTCTGTACCATTGTGCTCGATTTCTCAAAATAATGAATATCGATAGAGCTATTAATAATTCCCATACAAAAATGAGAAAAGTAAAATGATTGCAGACAGCTGTTATGATGAAAAAGACAAATGATTGCTATCAATTGGTTTTAGTCAAAATAATATTTGCATAGGAGGATGGCAAAATGGGTAAAACTAAAATTAATCTTTTTTTTAATGGTTTGTTGTTCGCCTATTTATTAAACTACCAACAAAAGCTCTAATAGAACCAGTTATACAACTATGTACATATGTTACACCATAATGTTATAGCAACATAGCAAGCCAATGTTATACGCATGTTTACACTCCAACATCCCAAAGTAATGTTTTTGTAACATTGCTGGGACATTTTTTTGAAAGTAAAAACAATATAACACCATAATGTTCTAATTACATTGCAAGGCAACGTTATATAAATGTTTACGCTGGAACATTCAAAGGTAATATTTTGGGAATATTCCTGGGACATTCATTTGAATGTAAATATGATGTCACACCATAATATTCCAACTACATAGCAAGCCAATGTTATATGAATGTTAACACTCGAACATTCCAGAGTAACGTTCCTGTGACATTTCTGGGACATTCATTTGAAGTTAATGATGATGTCACACCATAATATTCTAGCTACATTGCTAGCCAATGTTATATGAATGTTTTCACTCGAACATTCCAGAGTAACGTTCCTGGGACGTTCGTAAGACATTCATTTGAAGTTAAATATGCCGTCACACCATAATATTCTAGTTACAATGCCAGCCAACGTTATGCGAATGTTTTCAATTGAACATTCCAAAGTAACGTTCCTGGGACATTCCTAAGACATTCATTTGAAGTTAAATATGATGTAACACCATAATATTCTAACTACATTACAAGCCAATGTTATATGAACATTAACTCTCGAACATTCAAAAGTAACATTCTTGAAACATTGTTGGGACAATTATTTGAATGTAAATATGATGTCACCCCATAATATTCCAGTTACATTTCAAGCCAATGTTATATGAATGTTTTCACTTGAACATTCCAGAATAACGTTGCTGGGACATTCCTGGGACATTCATTAATAATGTTCGCTAACGACGTTATGATAACGTTTTCAAAGTATATTCCTGTAACATTCTGCTGAACGTTATGATAATATTATTGCACAACATTCTATGCAACGTTCCTGCGACATAGTTGAAACATAATTCCACAATGATCATCAAATAACGTTTGTAGAACGTTATCACAATGTTTTTTTGGAACGTTATTTCAGCGTAACGTTACGGAACATCCCAGGAATGTCGTTTTTAGTTGGATATCCTGGTGAATGACAGGAGTTGCCCATTGTATTAACAATTGTGAATGCAGTATAGAGTAGATATGCTGCTTTTACAATTATATTATATTAATGAATAAACTAACTTCTATTCATGAATAAAATATCAAATATATCCTGGGACATTCCTATGAAATTCATTTAAAGTTAAATATGATGTTACACCATTATATTATAGTTACATTGCAAGCTAATGTTATATGAATGTTAACCCTCGAACATTCCAAATTAACATTTTTGTAACACTGCTAGGACAATCATTTGAAAGTAAAATTGAGGTAACACCATAATATTCCAACTACATTGCTAACCAATGTTATATTAATGTTTGCACTCGAACATTCAAAAGTAACATTCCTGAAACATTGCTAGAAAATTCATTTGAAGTTAAATATGATAACACACCATAATATTATAGCTACATTGCTAGCCAATGTTATATGAATGTTTTCACTCGAACATTCAAAAGTAACATTCCTGAAACATTGCTAGAAAATTCATTTGAAGTTAAATATGATAACACACCATAATATTCTAGCTACATTGCTAGCCAATGTTATATGAATGTTTTCACTCGAACATTCAAAAGTAACATTTCTGTAACATTGCTAGGACAATCATTTGAAAGTAAAATTGATGTAACACCATAATGTTCTAACTACATTACAAGCCAATGTTATATAAACATTAACTCTCGAACATTCAAAAGTAACATTCCTGAAACATTGTTGGGACAATTATTTTAATGTAAATATGATGTCACCCCATAATATTCCAGCTACATTTCAAGCCAATGTTATATGAATGTTTTCACTTGAACATTCCAGAGTAACGTTCCTGGGACATTTCTAAGACATTCGTTTGAAGTTAATTATGATGTCGCGCCATAATATTCTAGTTACATTGCAAGCCAATGTTATATGAATGTTAACCCTCGAACATTCAAAAGTAACATTTCTGTAACATTGCTAGGACATTCATTTGAAAGTAAAATTGATGTAACACCATAATGTTCTAACTACATTGCAAGCCAATGTTATATGAACATCAACTCTCTAACATTCAAAAGTAACATTCCTGAAACATTGTTGGGACAATTATTTGAATGTAAATATGATGTCACCCCATAATATTCCAGTTACATTTCAAGCCAATGTTATATGAATGTTTTCACTCAGACATTCCAGAGTAACGTTGCTGGGACATTCCTGGAACATTCATTTGAAGGTAAATATGACGTCACACCATAATATTCTAGCTACATTGCCAGCCAACGTCATGTGAATGTTTTCACTTGAACATTCCAGAGTAACGTTCCTGGGACGTTCCTAAGACATTCATTTGAAGGTAAATATGACGTCACACCATAATATTCTAGCTACATTGCCAGCCAACGTCATGTGAATGTTTTCACTTGAACATTCCAGAGTAACGTTCCTGGGACATTTCTAAGACATTCGTTTGAAGTTAATTATGATGTCACCCCATAATATTCTAGTTACATTTTAAGCTAATGTTATATGAATGTTTTCACTCGAACATTCCAGAGTAACGTTGCTGGGACATTCCTGGGACATTCATTAATAATGTTCGCTAACGACGTTATGATAACGTTTCCAAAGTATATTCCTGTAACATTCTGCTGAACGTTATGATAATATTATTGCACAACATTCTATGCAACGTTCCTGCGACATTGTTGAAACATAATTCCACAATGATCATCAAATAACGTTTGTAGAACGTTATGACAATGTTTTTTTTGGAACGTTATTTCAGCGTAACGTTGCGGAACGTCCCAGGAATGTCGTTGTTAGTTGGGTCATTTTTGTTTTTTATTACATTGAAGCTTTACTTTTATACAATTAATCTGTGTCAAACCCTTTATATATATTAACAATTCCTACCTTGTTATTGTGTCTGTCTGTAAGTCCACATAAATGTGATGTGTTTCTACATTTTATAGATGATTTAGTGCAAACTTCACACTCTTTTGCTCCAAGCCTTCCACTAAATTGCCAAAATATTTTGTTTCAAACTTCCAAGTAGTTTCTGAAAATCAGCCTCTTAAATCACCCATTATGGCTCTTTGATTAAAAATGATATAATCCTGGGAATCTCTGGGTTTACTGCTATTCATAAGGTTATAGGTATTTATATTAATCTATTGGCTATGTTTATTTTTGTAGGAAAGATCTGTGTTACGCCCCTTACAGCAACTAAAACTCAGTCGAATTTGTTCTTTGATCAGCGTCATTAGCTTACATAAAGGAGAAAGAGCTTCAAGCAAGAACTTACAGCTTCAAAGTTAGAGCTTAAAGCTTATGTACCATATCCTATGCTCTTCTACAGTTTGAAGTTTAAGAACTAAGTTAAACACTGCTAAGATAAACCATGTCTCTTAATTGCCACATTTCAGAAAACTAATATGTAATGCTTGCTGATTCAACTTGACACCCACTTGCATATGAACTAAACAACCAACTAGATATTTACGTTAGAGTTACTGCTTTCTTATACACTCATACGTGTTACATATTTACATATTTCTACGACCAAACACGAACGAAGCGAATGTTTGGGAGAGTTATGATAAATGCATATGTGCACACAACTCCCGAAAAATTACCCGATAACGGCAGTGACCAAACCCTTGTACCGAAATGTCATCAACAAATCTAACCATTTTTTGCAGAGTCGTTTAAGTATAATAATGATCAAAAACACATATAAACATATTTAAATATGTTAACAAGTCTTTGAAAAGTTGACGCAATATCCTAAAACTAACCTATCTGATCGGATTATGCATAAATAGACAGATTAATTTGGCCTAAAATCACGATAAAAACTTTACAAGCTTTTTCTAATCAAAATTAAGACTGGCTAACAAAACATCAATAAGGCGATGTGACAAAGAGTAGAACCATTAAGCCAGGAGCATTTTATGAGAAAACATGCCTATTTCACCAGTCTATGACATTCTCCAATTACCAAAGGTTTCTGTAATTAACGTAAAAGTAATAAAATGTAATCGTTTCTTGTTTGCCGATTCTACCGGACTCTGACATTTTAGACACTTATAACGAGTACTTTGGTATTCTAACTGATGTCCAAAGCAGTGAAAGTAAAGGAAATGATGATGATATTTTTTCTAACGATTCTTATAAGATTATTACAATATTTAATTGTAAGAATAATTATTCGATTTTATAAGATTTAGTTATAAGAATAATCATTCAAATTTACAAGATCGAAATATATAGTGAACGATGGTGTGCAATATGTTACTGTTATTATTTTTCTAAAGATTTTGTTGATGGTACTACGGCTGTGCTCAATATTGCGGTACTGCCAAGTCGTTTTTAATATCTGCAAAATTAAGTAGCATGCCTACATTTTCTTATAGAGATATAGCTATTTTTATGACAACCAGCTAAAATCTGTTTAGATTTTTAAATTCTGCATAGTTTTTTAGATATAAATACAGAAATCTAGATAAATATCACAACTTCTTGATACCGGTTGCTATGACCAATAATATACGGCCCCCCCAGCCTGTGTATATTACACAGCAGCTTGTCATTTTACTTCAAATATTACATTTCTCCTAAGGCATGGAAGAGATATAAACGTATAATATTGTTTTTTCATTACTGCTGTTTGTTGTACATAATAACACTCAGTTCATTACAGCTACCATTGCAGCTACCATTGCAGTTCTCCTATTGCACAGCAGTGCCATATGACTGCTGATATTGCATTTCTCAGCCTGCAGTACCCTTTCTTTTTCCATTATCACTTTGGTCATGTGCTGTATGACAGGGAATTTCTAGTTATTAGCTATTAACATTTACATATTTGATGCTGATATACTATACCTGTCTCGTGCTTGGCTACAAATAGAACTATTTTAGTGTAACTGTGGTCAAGCCGAAATTAACTCAAATATTAATTTACAACCAACCAATCGTATTACTATGTCATAGATAACTAATCAGCCATAAATGAGGTGCTGCCAGATTCTTTATCCAGAGAAGGGTTATGCAATAAGCATTTGTTTAGGTCTGTGCTGATTCATAAGCTCTAAGGTTTTACCTGCCCACAAATTTCAGCAAGATTTCGCTGGCATTGTAATGACTCTATCAATTAATTGATGGTTCATAAACAAGCTCAGTAGAAGAACTGTTAGCATATACTGAACGTAGTTGCTATAAGGCAAATGCTTGCTTGTCATAGACTATAAACATTAGTCATTTATAGTATTTAAAGATTGCAGGCATTTATGATGCATCATCATGGATGCATCGCACCAACCTCAGGCCACAGTCTACAGTACTATGTTTCATAAACATGAACTATTTATAAAGATCTGCATTGCATGAACCTTATCAGATTATGTTGTGTTTCCTCATTATCCTCCAATTAAGTGAAAAAACTAGGGAAAGTTTTCTACTATGACGCAGGGTATATGATTGTAATCTGTATGCTACATGTATAATCCATCACTCTTCCAGTACATGTGAGATTCTGGAAGCACCCTAAATAGGGTAGTTGAGATTAATATTCTACAAATCATTTTGAACAGGTATATATACTAGCTACATCTTTCAGATCAATAAACATCATAAACCTCATGTTGAACCGGTATATAGACTAGCTACAACTTTCAGATCAATAAACATCTTACAACTCATGTTGGACAGGTATATAGACTAGCTACATCTTTCAGATAAATAAACATCTTATACCTCATGTTGAACAGGTGTAAAAACTAGCTACATCTTTCAGATAAATAAACATCTTACACCTTATGTTGGACAGGTATATATACTAGCTACATCTTTCCGATCAATAAACATCTTACATCTCATGTTGAACAGGTATATATACTAGCTACATCTTTCAGACCAATAAACATCTTACACCTCATGTTGAACGGGTGTATATACTAGCTACATCTTTCAGATCAATAAACATCTTACACCTCATGTGGAACAGGTGTATAGACTAGCTACATCTTTCAGATTAATAAACGTTTTACAGCTCATGTTGAACAGGTATATATACTAGCTACATCTTTCAGATCAATAAACATCTTACACCTCATGCTGAACAGGTGTATAGACTAGCTACAACTTTCAGATTAATAAACATCTTACACCTCATGTTGAACAGGTATATATACTAGCTACACCTTTCAGATCAATAAACATCTTACAACTCATGTTGAACAGGTATATAGACTAGGTACAACTTTCAGATCAATAAACATCTTACAACTCATATTTAACAGGTATATAGACTAGCTACATCTTTCAGATTAATAACCATCTTACAGCTCATGTTGAACAGGTATATAGACTAGCTACATATTTCAGATCAATAAGGATCTTACAACTCATGTTAAACAGGTATATAGACTAGCTACATCTTTCAGATCAATAAACATCTTACACCTCATGTTGAACAGGTATATAGACTAGGTACAACTTTCAGATCAATAAACATCTTACAACTCATATTAAACGGGTAAATAGACTAGCTACATCTTTCAGATTAATAAACACCTTACACCTCATGTTGAACAGGTATATATACTAGCTACATCTTTCAGATTAATAAACATCTTACACCTCATATTGCACAGGTATATATACTAGCTACACCTTTCAGATCAATAAACATCTTACACCTCATGCTGAACAGGTATATATACTAGCTACATCTTTCAGATCAATAAACATCTTACACCTCATGTTGAACAGGTATATATACTAGCTACATCTTTCAGATCAATAAACATCTTACACCTCATGTTGAACAGGTGTATAGACTAGCTACAACTTTCAGATCAATAAACATCTTACAACTCATGTTGAACAGGTATATAGACTAGGTACAACTTTCAGATCAATAAACATCTTACAACTCATATTAAACAGGTATATAGACTAGCTACATCTTTCAGATTAATAAACATCTTACACCTCATGTTGAACAGGTATATATACTAGCTACATCTTTCAGATTAATAAACATCTTACACCTCATATTGCACAGGTGTATATACTAACTACATCTTTCAGATCAATAAACATCTTACAACTCATGTTGAACAGGTGTATATACTAGCTACATCTTTCAGATCAATAAACATCTTACACCTCATGTTGAACAGGTATATAGACTAGCTACATATTTCAGATTAATAAACATCTTACAACTCATGTTGAACAGGTGTATAGACTAGCTACATCTTTCAGATCAATAAACATCTTACAACTCATGTTGAACAGGTATATATACTAGCTACATCTTTCAGATCAATAAACATCTTACACCTCATGTTAAACAGGTATATATACTAGCTACATCTTTCAGATCAATAAACATCTTACAACTCATGTTAAACAGGTATATATACTAG
Source organism: Watersipora subatra (assembly GCF_963576615.1). Taxonomy (NCBI): domain Eukaryota; kingdom Metazoa; phylum Bryozoa; class Gymnolaemata; order Cheilostomatida; family Watersiporidae; genus Watersipora; species Watersipora subatra. Next base: position 25,384 of record NW_027045406.1, read on the forward strand.
CTACATCTTTCAGATTAATAAACATCTTACACCTCATATTGCACAGGTGTATATACTAACTACATCTTTCAGATCAATAAACATCTTACACCTCATGTTGAACAGGTGTATAGATTAGCTACAACTTTCAGATCAATAAACATCTTACAACTCATGTTGAACAGGTATATAGACTAGGTACAACTTTCAGATCAATAAACATCTTACAACTCATATTAAACGGGTAAATAGACTAGCTACATCTTTCAGATTAATAAACATCTTACACCTCATGTTGAACAGGTATATATACTAGCTACATCTTTCAGATTAATAAACATCTTACACCTCATATTGCACAGGTGTATATACTAACTACATCTTTCAGATCAATAAACATCTTACAACTCATGTTGAACAGGTGTATATACTAGCTACATCTTTCAGATCAATAAACATCTTACACCTCATGTGGAACAGGTATATAGACTAGCTACATATTTCAGATTAATAAACATCTTACAACTCATGTTGAACAGGTGTATAGACTAGCTACATCTTTCAGATCAATAAACATCTTACAACTCATGTTGAACAGGTATATATACTAGCTACATCTTTCAGATCAATAAACATCTTACACCTCATGTTAAACAGGTATATATACTAGCTACATCTTTCAGATTAATAAACATTTTACAACTCATGTTGAACAGCTATATATACTAGCTACAACTTTCAGATCAATAAACACTCCTAGTTGTCCTACTTTCTATTTATCCAATTTGTAGCAGACTCACTTATAAACCTCTAACAATAAAGACAAAGAAAAGCAACAACTTAATAAAACTAACTTATACAAAAAAGAGAGATTCATTTTACAATAATTATTAACACTAGAGCAGACACCACGTAAGTCAGATTAATAAATGAACCTACATGTATGCTGATGAATGCTGCTCTCTACATTTGTTGAAAAAATTTAATCAATTGTTATAAAAAACATCTTTGCCACAAATGTTTAGCTGTTTATACAAATGGTATAATTAACAAGCTTTAGTAAACTCAGTGTTAACAGGAAGTTACATTGACTGATGCAGTAGATATTAGATGAGAATCACTTGATTATAATATTACTCCATACTTACTATATATTATGTGACTGTCTCACTTCAACTTTGATGCACTACACTGTTTGTTACATGTGACTACCAGGGCTTTATATAATTTGTCTTTATATAATCTCTCTACCAGGGAAGAGCCTAGATATGGAGCCTTATCTTTTATCTAGCTCCTCCCACTTAATAGTTACAATGCATTCTATACTATTCCTGTTGCTATGTACTTACATGTGGCTTAAGCAAGGAAAGACACAAACAATAAGGATTGCGTTGAGGGGAATGAGTCATTTTAAACTGCACAGACCAATAGCAAAGGTAGCACAAGTCACTGATAAAAGTTCTCTGCGGGTATTATTGTTGACAAGATGCCATTAAATACCACAACTAGGATAGGACTTTATTATACTGGTGGCAGTCAGAGGTATCTTGTTTAGCTAAGAATTTGCAGATATAAAACATTATAGCCTTGCAAAGCATTATACCGATATTATATTAGTGCGGGAAGCTGCCTACTTCCATTCTTCAGCAAGTTTAAATATGATATTAATTATTACTATGAATGAGTTAGAAGTAATAGTATAATATACTATATAAATAGTTAGGAGAGGTTCAGCTTGGAAGTTAATCTATCAGAAACACCAAAAAGATCAAGGAAAGAGAATAAGACAAGAGAATTTTGAGTTTTCACAACTAATAGTTTGGTACAGCAACAAGAGGTTGTCATAACAACAAAATTAACCATGATGATTATACATGTAAGAGTAATAGTAGATTTCTGTAATAAGTTTGGACTCTGAAATAAATAGTGAGAGAAGGCTGGAGATTTTGATATTGAAGTTGAAAGTTTGGTTTAGTCTTGAAGCATTTGCATAAAAATGTCTAATAAAATAAGTGGCCATTTTATTTTCCACCAGAGTTATTGTTTTTAGCTACAGCATCTGCTCACAATGGCAACATTAATGCTATAATTATCATAACTGCTCCAATTCACTTTTCTGTAGACATGATAGATGAAAAATTGACAAAACGAGAATGCTTTTAATAAAATCGAGACTGAATTAATTTGTGTACTGTTTTGGTTAGCATTTTGTGTTATTTGTTATTAATCTACATCCCAATACAACACTCCATGCTTACCAAAACTAACATATTCACATCACTGTCCAGGTGTTGACAATAAGTAGGCCTATATACTTGTAAAACTTATTTGGGTATTTTAACCAGCCTGCTACAATTAGTTGGACACACGAGACAGCTGCTTACTTACTAGTTAGCTTGAAGTTAGACTTCACTGACTAGCTAGTGAACATGATACATTCTTAAAGACGTTATCCTATTATATATTACCTTAGTATAAATGTGTAATTTGTATTCCTCAAAGTCTAAAACAAGAATTGGTAGAAGGGAGAATAAAATTCCCTTCTCATATCATATGGATCAAAATTGCTGCTGACAGGATGAAGATACAAGCTGAGAACAGAAATATCCCTGAAATTAAACGCCAATAAAATTGAAAACATAGATCTAAAAGAATATGTTGTATATTTTTGTTAAAATATTTAGTTCGCCTTGAAATTTAAAAGATTTTTTAAAAGCATTGCTTACTCAGGCCTCTCTGTGAATCATGATTGTAGCAGCTTGTAGCTTTCTATCTCCGGAGAAGAGTCTACCTTCTACCGAGTCACTATACCGTTGTCACTAGTTTGTAGATACGTGCTCTAAAATTTCTGATCTCTGTGGTAACGAGTGGGTGTGAACTTACTTAAAAGATGTGCTGGCATATCAAATAACTTCCAAAGTTACAACGAGTGATCCTACAACCTTGCTGTAACTGTTAATTTTACTATCTTAAGAAATTATACTAACCAGGTTCACACTTGCACTTGAATTGCCCATCCATGTTGAAACACTGCCTTGAGTTAAGACAAGGATTGCTAGCGCAGTCATTCTGGTTCATGTCCCATAGTGTGCCTGTTGGAAAAAAGTATTATGTTACCATCTGCTATAAAGCTTGTGTAGACAGTAAACAGCATCAGATACATGCTAAGGATTCTAATCTTGTTGTTATTATTATTATTTATGGTCAACTACTTATTAACCCAATGACCTAATGACCCGGCAACCAAATAATTCAATGATTCAATGACCTGATGACCCGACTACCCAACAAGCCTATGACTCATAGTTCAATCAACTGAATAAAACTTTATGATATAGGTACCAGATGTACTAACCGGTGTTGCCCGAGTAATAAAAAGTCTTTGGACAGAAAATGGATTGGTATTTACATGTAACATATAACAACATTCGCCATTCTAACTCTCAGACTACATATCATGAGAAAAGTGTTTTACGTAGTTAACATAAATTAAGAGGGAATAAATACAAATGCAAAGATTTTCAAACTTTGTCAAACAACTGTAACTTTCAAAGTTCGCATCATGAAAAAAATTATTTGTGCAGGTCAAGTAATTAAACAAAATAAAACAACTAAAAAAGGTATAGATGTAAATGTGAAATAATTAACTAGCAATACCTAAATTAAATCGGTTTTGCTACAACAATTACGATAAAAAATGATTCGATGATGATACAATTAATACAAACTGAGAAAACAAAATAAAAACCCTGAACATGTAGAATTATTACAAACAATTCTTGTATATAAGTGTGTGTATAAAAAGGTTACTGTTCCACCAGAAGCTATCCATCAAAACTTTGAATTTAAGTATAATGGTACCTCTCGATACTGGTACAAATGCAAACATGAGATATCGTACTGTCTTTGGCTGGTCGAACGGAGAGCATATCAAGGCATTTCATATGATTGTTCATGAGAGAAAAATTGACCTTGAAATCAGATATAGGCCCTAATAATTGAACCTTACTAAAAATATTTTTTTAAAGGGGCATCATAATGCGTGTAAATGGCAAATAATTAGCGTATGCATTATAGGGTATATGATAACATCTTGGCCATTACGCTTTATATGACTCAGTAGGAGTGCGACTGGATTTTAAATGTGCGGTAGCAGTCTCCGTGTGTTCTGATCCATCAGATTGTGGATTTCTTATTCTAAGATTTTAGCAGCCATAGCTGGACACGCATACACGCATATACATATACATGCATACTACCAACTTTGAGAAATATATATATAGGCCTATTAATGAACAATTTTGTTGAAACTAACAAAAATTTTCTTAGATAAGCCAAAACTAAATACACATGCTCAATTGCCTAATGGTTGAATAGGTTGATGTTAAAATAGCCTAGAACAGCAGTGAAAGCATTTCCCTATACAGACCTGTGTAACCTTTGTCACAGAGACAAGAGAAGTTGAAAACACTTTCCACTACACAGCTGCCTCGAAAGCAAGGGCTACTGTAGCAAGGATTGGGCTCTATCTCGCAATGACTTCCACTGTAGCCTTCGTTGCATTCACATGCATGCCTACCTCTTCTAGGTAAACAGTCAAACATTCCTTGGCAACCAGGTTTGGCACAAACACAGCATATATCAGTGAGTCCTTCATGGCAGACACTAAAAAATATTTTTTTAAAATGTTGCTAGGGCACACTGAAGGGATAGGCTAGTTGCCAAGGAATACTGATGGGACAGGCTAATGAAAATGTTTCAAAGATGATGAAAAGATTTTTCAGCCAAGAGGAACTAATGTCAGTAAAGGTGCCAAAAAATCTTGTTATATCTGATAATAAATGAGATGACATCATTCAGTTCAATGCAGATCAATATTTGCAAATAATATTCAGTTGTTAGTAACTAGCTGTTATAGGCGTCAAGGGTAAACCCCTTAAGAATGAAGAACCAGTCATGTCACCCATTTCCATTGCAGGTGTAGCTGCCGCAGGCCCAAACATCTTTATTACAAAGCTTTCCACCGTAACCAGATGGGCACTGGCACTCAAAATCATTTACAAGGTCTAAACAGCTGCCCCGTTGTTTACACACAATGGCTGAAACGAATAATAAGAAAGTGAAATGAAAACATCAACAAATGCAATTACTTTACATTGTGTTTGTAGTTTTCAAAAGCAAGAACAATCTTTACTATAATAGGAGCTGTGTATGTCCGTCCCCATACTGAAAAGTTATAAAAATCAAACCTGGATAGTTTGGTACACTAGGCACACTAACAACTGCACCACTTTACAATCTTACCCCTTTGAGAAATAATCATGCAGACAATTATTACACTCAACAAACTCTTCCAGTCCAGCAGACGGCTAGCGTAATAATGATAATACTAAAAATACCAAGTTGGTATAATATAACGAGTGTGCATTGTAAGAAGGGCATTTTTTTAGAGGAGCTCCTGGCCATTTAGAAAGCCATATGGCCATAAAAAGCCATTGGCAGCTCTTTGCCCAAGCTGCCAATGGCTTTTCCCAGAGTGGGTGCACCACTAGTAGCCCGCTTCATGTGCAGTACATTTTTTAAAGCAGTTTTGTAGACTGCTGTATGTCCTTGTTCACAATTGTAATCAAAGAACTAAATTGCTGGGAAGTTGAAAATGCAGGTATCATATAGACGTAAGATTGTTATGATGGAACAAATCATTCCACACTAGTTAACGTTAACAATACAAATAGCTCTATATCATTCATGCAGCTCATTTTAAATGTTTTCGCTTTGTCAGTTGAGGCATGCTAAAAAGGTTTGTTAACACTATGTTGTTCGGCGGAGTCTTATGTAAAATTACCAAAGTTCTGGTCAGTTTTCTTGTGATTGCTAAACTGCTTATTTGGCCACAGCTCAAACACCGCTGCGGTTTTGACCAGTCACTTGATGCGTAAACATTCTCATTTCTACTAATAATATATCCCTAAACTTGGCTTTCGACTTTAATAAAACATCAATGCTTTTTGCCAAATTTGGAAGTAAAAATTATATCAGACAACCATTATTACAGACAACTAGACAAAATTTTATCAGAGCAAAAGAAATCTTAAATGTAAAGGGGATGTGAGACAAGTTACCAGTGCTTCATATTGAAGCACTGGTAAAAATATAATACCGTAATAATGATAATACTAAAAATACTAGGTTGGTATAATATACTGAGTGTGCATTGTAATAAGGGAATTTTTCTAGAGGGGCTGCTGGCCATCGATAAATTTTTTTAAAGCCATATGGCAGCTCTCTGCCTGAGCTGCCATATGGCTTTTCCCAAAGTGGGTGCGCCACCAGTGGCACAGTTTAATTGTGGGACACTTTTTAAAGCGGTTTTGTAAACTGCTGCATGTCACTTCCGTTCACCATTGCCATCAAAAGATTAAATCACTGGGTAGCCGAAAATTGGACTGACCCCATAGACCTAAGAATGATATGATGAAACAAATCAATCTGTAATCGCTAACAATAAAAATACAAATAGCTTCACATCATTCATGCAGATCACTTTAAATATTTTTGTTTTTTCCGTTGAAGCAGGCTAAAAAAGTTTAATAAAACCATGTGTTTCAGGAAAGCTTTAAGCAAAACCGATATCTTTTTGGTCAGGTTTTTGTGATTGGCTAAACTGCTTATTTGGCCACAGCTCAAACACCGCTGCAGTTTTGACCGGTCACTTGATGATGCGTAAACATTCTCATCTCCACTAATGGTATATCACAAAACTTAGCTTTAAAATTGAATAAAATTTCAAGGCTTTTTGCCAAATTTGAAATAAAATGATGTAAGGCTAAAACAAAGGAAATCTTAAATTTATGTTGATGCAAGAAAAGTTACCACGTTTCATATTGAAACACTGGTGAAATATTAAAATCGCTATAATCTAAAATGGTGTGTAGTTTGTGCTTGTCATTGTGAATAACTTGAAAAAGATTACATTTACATTTAATAAAGCAACATAAAAGAAGAAACCTTCATGGTAAGTTGGTAACAAATATGCAGTTGGCAGCTTCTTTCTCTTAAAAGTAAAAGCTTTACAAAAATTAATTTTGATATTTTTTAAAGATTAATCCACAAACTGAGTTGATCGAGCATCAGTTTTTTAAGGTTAAAGTTTGATCATTGTGTTAATTGTGATAAAGCTGGCATGCCCTCTCTCTAGTTTGAGATCTTTATCTACACGCTTTAGGGCTAAATTAGTGAAGAGGATTTCTATACAGTCCAATGAGCAACAATAAAAAATCTCATTCATGTGATGTTTGTGAGATTGACTAAAGAGATTAGATGAAGAAGTGGCTCTACTGAGAAATATATCAAATCAATTTCTCAACAGAAAATGGAGACTGATGATAACTGGTGAGCAAACAAAACAAGCCTGAGGATAGACGTTAGTGTTTTTAGCTATTGTCCAACCCGAAGACAGCGCCGACCTCCATAGCATGTGTATAATTCTGATACAGCCATATACCTTGAGATACGAGTGTCGTGACATTCGAGCACATTGAGATATGAGGAAAATCGTGAGCAAACTTTAGCCTTGAAAAATGAAACAAAATTGAAATATGAACATACAGGATAGTTCTCAATGTGGCCAATAGGAGAGTATGTGAGAGGCTGCTTATGAGAACAGCATTGCTTAATTCTTCTTGTTAAACAAATTTGAAAAAATTTAAAATGGCAACTCCAAGTGAAGGTGAAACTGAGTCAAAAAGCAAAGCAAAATGAGCCAAAACCGGAAGTAAAAAGATAAAATGAAAACATAATTAGACTTAACTTTAGTTCAATGTAAGTTTAAAACTTATTATTAAGTTCATTTAGGTTAAGTTTAATGCAGACTATATAAACTGCGAAAGCGGCTAGAATCGTGCTCGCTACTAATTTGTTTAGCCAATTAAAAGCGCTTCGTCGACGATGTCGGTGCGCATGAACAGCTCTGACAATTCTGTGAATTTCAGCCAAATAATTCTGTATTTTTCGTTCATTTTGTGGTTTCTGTCTCTGAAACCTATTATTCAGTAAGGAACAATGAAAAAACTAGCACATGTGGCCGTACCTTTAGTCTGTTGGTAATTAAATGATTTGTAACTGACCAAAATGAAGCTTGTTATAAGAATACCTTCACAGTCATCTATGTCTGTTCCACATGTCAGTCCTTCATAACCAGCTGAACACAGGCACACAATAGGTCCAAGGTCATCAACACATGTTGGGCCGTGTAAGCAAGGATTTAGATCAATTGCACACGTTCAACTTAGTGTGACAGCCAGTACCTATAATTAAAATTAATGTTGGAATATTATATGTTATCACAAATGCAATGTAGAAACATCCAGGATGTAACAATTCAACTAAAGAAACAAGACCTTCTGTGAAACACATACCCTTACCAAAAACATGCTAGTTTTAATTTCATGAAAAACTTGTTCAAGCATTTGGCCATTATTTTTCAATAGCAGCACTTTTTGATTTGATGATTAAAAAAAATGTTAGAAAACAAGTCAATAATTTGTAGCTTTGTTTATATTAAATATTCTAACTGAATAAAATCAAATAATTTGAAGTCTTGGAAACTCTGCTTCTCTATATCACCTACTATTACTTGTACTTTAATAAGATTGAATTAACTTTAGTTAATTTAACTAAACTGATACAAAAAATAAACAAGTGGAGCTTGTGATATGCTTAATCAATAAAGCTTTGGCCAAGTCTAAAACTGACACGGGTAATATAAATATTGTCAGCCTATAAATATTTAGAGCTGCTTGCTAAGGATTCATCTTATATGTTAATAATTTATTTAGTTTTCTTACCAATGATCTTTAGTCAGTTTCGTTTTCAAGCTTTCTTACTTAAACACAAAGTTGAATACAATACTTAAACACAACATTAACAAGCAATATTATGGTGAACACTCATTATGAGGTGAACCATTGGTTTTTCTATTTCAACTCGATAAGCATGAGCTGAGAAAATCGAACAATTACTCTCTGATAATAATATAATACAAAAATAGCATAATAAATAATAAAGTATATAGCGTATAATAAATAAAAAAATGCATTAAATCATTAGAAAAAAACTACTGACCTTTTAAAAAATAAAAGTAACTATTGCGTTGAAGATAGGTCAACCCTAAAGGAAAACTAATACGTTTGTTAAAAAGCAAAAAGTGAAGAGAGAAAAAATTTGGGGTTTAAAAATATTATGTGAAGGAAGGAATTGAATTTCTGATTAGGTTACGCAAGTAAATAAAAAAACAGAACTGTTGACTTCCCTTTTATTAGTGGATAAACACCTGACCACTGTAAACAATCAATATTTCATTGAGCTTACCAGTAAAGCTGATGTCATAACACAAACAGCCAGCCCAAATCAGGAGCAACAGATAATGACTCAGTCTCATATGCCCACAAATTGTCAGATATATTATTTTGTAATGTTACAGTCTTATCTAACACACCATTGAGTCAATATTATTTTGTGATTTGGGTTTTGTCCATGAGCAATATCATTGGAACAAAGTTGATATTTAAAACTGTGTATATTTAATTTTGTGAATAGCTGTTGATGGCTATATTTTCATTGATATTTAATCTATAGGTGTTTTTTTTGATAACATTTATTAGTGTGATGGTGTTGAAGTGAAGGTTTTGTGAAGACGTCAACAACGACTTCACAAAACCTGCCAGTCTAACCTGGAGGACAGAAGCAGGTGTAGCCACCTTCTCCACAAGAGTAATCTTTGGGGTGCTTCATACACTCAATGGCTATAGAATTGAGAAATGTCATAAATGACAAGCTGCAAAATAATTTATTCGACAAACTGCATATTGAAATATTATTTATTACTACATGCATATTAAAATATTATTGACTACTACATGTATATTGAAATATTATTGATCAAAACTTGCATAAAGAAATATCATTGACTATTATATGCATATTGAAATATTATAGGTTACTACATGCATATTGAAATATTATTGATTATAGAAATTGAACAGTTCATATGTTAAACAAAATCATGACTAGAACTGTCTTTTCAAAAATCTTATTTGACTGAATATAACAGAAGATTATAGCAGCAAACATACTGGGTACCAGGATAACTCTACAAAGTCATGAAGTAGCTAAGAAAATAAAAAAGGACTGTTGGAATCGTCAGAGTTACTTTGTCATGATAGCGTGGTCACATGTGACCACGCTATCATGGTCACATGTCAAAAGACACATGACAAGCAGGAACATTGTCAATATGGACAGTATTTAGATAAGATGGTTTTCTATAGAGTTAAGCTCTTAGCTATGGCTAAGCTGGACTTATCTGTTAGTAGATAACATATTTATAGATAACAACCACCTATTCTTTTCATTACTCATCAAGAGTCTAACAATATAATGGAATGAAACTCATACCATGAGTAGAGCAGACTTGGTTGGTATCACACTGCGTATCCTCAAGTTTGTCTATATATATATATCATCAATAGCTATGTAAAAAGGAAGATTGGATTGTGCAGAAACATCTTCTGTAAATTCAAATGATATCTAAAAAGAACGCAAGAACTATGCCCAGTGTTATGACCAACCATTACTTCTGCTATTGGTTAAATAAAACTCATTGCTCAGGGACACAGAAAACTTTCTCAGTTGTTTGCTTCAGTATAATTTTATCACAAAATCAATAGCTACCTAAGATATACATACAAACCATCAGCCTGAAGCTACAATAGTAGACTTTGAACTGTGATAAATAATATACTATATCTATCTGCACGATAGATACTATCCTAGATTTAATCAATCTAAAATATACAGGCAATCTATCACTACTCAGCTAAAATAATGATGTTTGAACTGAAATTATTCAATTATTCAACTTGGTACAAGTCTCCAAATTGTTCAGAAAGAAAAGTGAAATTGAAGCCAACCCTGATACTGTTTGGAATTCAGTATTTTAACACAGGAAGAGGGAGAAGTTGTCTCTTTATAAAAAATTTGACCATATTTCAGTTAGCAAACCTCTGCTAGCCTATACCAATCAGTTTATTGGCAGCTGTAAACACTACTGATAGGTTAACAAAAACTGTTAAAGTAACACATAGCTACATTTACTAGCAAATATATTAGACTACTCTCATCTGATTATATTTCACATAGATTGGCTACTTTAGAAGTTTGACAATTGACAACAAATTCTGCTGTGCAATGACTAGTACAACCAGATGTAAGCATAATAATGTACCTACGTGTAAGTCAATGTCTCAGTACCTGCATGTAGGTCTATGACTAATATACATTGCATATTACAGCTACATGTAAGTCTATGGCTCAGTACCTACATGTACAGAAAGTATGTGTTTCCTATACATACATATTGTCCAGAGCCTATGCTTACTTTTAGGCTTTACAGCACTTTAGTTTCTAGAATTACACATATAAATAATAAGTATCAGTTAAGTGCCTTAAGTGCAGTTAAGAAGCCTTCACTATATTGGTATACCCTTAGTATTATAGCCTAAATAAGTTTATCTTTAATTTTTGAGTAAGTACTTGCTCTGCTGAATATGATGCTAGAGATAAGTAGGCCTACAAAGTCACTAAATAGGACAGAGATCATGATGATTATCACATTTTACATTATTTTTATCCATAAACACAACTAATGTGTTGTTCAATCACCGGGAAAACTTAGCTTGCTTCCTTTGAAAGCTAGCTTGAAATTGTGTCATTCATTCTAAATTTGTTATATTGTATAGTATTTAAGACTAAGGCTAATGTATGGTTACAGTGTTGCCAATATTATCATACAGTTGCATGTATTAAGGCTCCAGTGTCTTAAAGTATGGAGTACCATTTTATTACTTTAGGATGTTTTATGGGCTCTTGCTAGTTCTTATGATGCTCAATTTAGTTGTGGCAAGCTATGAAGTAAGGATTCAAGGCTAGTTTTTATGTCTGTTTCAAATCTTATTAGTTGCAGAAAAACTACCTTAGTGTTAGTTCTGTCATCTCTGGCAAGTTTCAAAAAGTAAATGCGTTTTTAGCACAAACAGAATTAGCCATTGAAAAGAGTTTGCTAAGGCTGAACAAATTAGTATCAATTAGTCATAGATATATAGACATAGTTATATAAGCATACAGTAGATATAAAGTTTATTTATCTATGCAATTAGTGCAGTAGCTAAACACTTGTATATGAGTTATCAACAACTCGAAATTGCCGCACGTTGATAATAGCAATGTTGGTATTGAAATAGCACCATTGCAGTCTATTGTAGGTGCTGGGGGTACTGCTGGCGTAATTTCAGCTTCCAGCAAAAGTCTGCTTGACAAAAATACTAATTGTTTAATGGGTGTGACAAACATTTGTTAGCTAATCACCCACGTCCATTAATCATTCTCTATATGCCAAGTTTAACGATGTGTAAGCCTCATCCTACTTGCTTTACAATTTAAGACACTATAATGCACACATTACATTGGACTTTACACCTATTTTTAGTAATGTTGGTGATATCATGCTTTAACTTGTCACAAATCACCTAAACTGAAATAAGGTAATTACTTATAAGCAGCAAGACTGCCAAGTCATTGGATATGACTATATGTTGTGGTTCTCCATAGTGTCTGCACCCACTGGCCTTTTCGCAACCCATCAAGTACCTGTTTAATAATGTCACTTGACAGCATGGCTCATCCTGGGTCTGTTTATTATTAATATTAGCGGGATGCCCGGTGTTGCAAGGGTATTAAAACAGCTTATAAAACAGTAGCAGGTAATGTAGGAGCCTGCCACTTGCCATTAGCCTGGCATATTGCCAATGGCTAATTGAGTAGGCTAGTTTTCTATGGTTCTTACTAATAAGAGCAAGCATAAAATCATGTTGTGCCGCACAGAGCAGTGTGCGTATTTTCACCCCAATTGGTAAAACATTGGCCTGGTGAATGGGAAGTTGAGATCAAATCCAGCTGGAAGTGAGCTTTATATTCCAAGATTTTAGTAGCTATAGCTGAACAAACCAAAGCACACACAAACTTAGAGATTGATATAGGTTATTTAGTTTTCAGCCTCCACTGCTCTAGGATAATGTCCAAAAATCAAATGAACCTACAGACAAGTGTGTATTCAGCGGGATGCTCGAGGTCAAGGTCAAGGCCAGACCGTTAAACTCAGGTTGGACTGAGAGTGTTGGCCATGGCCGACACTCTCAGTCTAACAGTTTTACCTCAAATTTTTACATTCAAACATACATGTTTCGATGGGCGTGTCACGTTTTATATAAACAAGCCTTGAGCTGTAAGCACTTTGACATAAAAAATATGTTGTACTTGTTTGAGGTGTTGAGGAGAATTTAAGAGAAGCTCAGGAACACATTTATATATGCTATCTATACTGAAGGTGTTTGAAGAGGTCAAATTAGATAGTTGTATACAAGTTAGCTATCAAAAAAGACTTACTTATAGAGGTCATCTAAGAGCAGACGCTCTCCTAATCTTTATGAGATTAAAAAGTTTTCTTTAATGAGTCTCTAAACTGCTTTGAGCCAAAATCAGTTGGAATCTCAAAAGTCCCTTACGTAAAATGGAAGAATCGAGAAAGCAAAAACATTCTCCACAGCTTGCCAGTAATTGCCAAGGCTGGAGTCATGCTGCCACACAAAGTTTTTACACTGCCATCCATAACATGCTGCTGAAGGGAAAGCTTTCCAGAAGGAACTCTATTGATGTACGCATAAAATATTATGTTGAACCTTCCGGTTTCTATTATGACAGGCAATGAAAACCTGGATGTTCTGTCCTTCCTCTTTACTCCAGTGGCAATGGCGAGAAACCAACCTGCAAACAGAGTCCATCAATTGACAATCTACAGCAACCTCCATTATACTAGCAGCCTAGCTGTAAGCATTCCATACATTTCATTTCCTCTCATGTCATGAAGAGGATGTCTCACTTGGAATGTTAAAAACTGGTATAATTATTTGTAATTCAATAGTGCGTGCAGAGAATCTTTAACTCCTGTGCAATGGAATGCTTATGGTTCTCAATTGCCCTTTGAGCCAACAAAGATTACAATAAGTATTCACAAAGCCTTATCAGATATGTCCTCAGATAGATCTCTTATAATAACTACAGTATTCTATTACTTATTATTAAAGGCTCTTATTTGATATACCTACAATGATAGATCTCTCATGACTAACAGTATTCTATTACTTATTATTAAAGGCTCTTATGTGATCTCTGTACATTGTACACAGTACTCTGTAAGAAAACGCATTCTATCTGACAATGTAATACATTCATAGCCAATAGGTAGCAGCTATAAATAATAATACATTCCAGACTAATGTATGCAGGTGTTGCTTCTTTCCAAATTCCTTATATCACTCAGCCTCTACACCATTTCGTATATAACAATCAGCCACTAGTATCTTTTTCCTTTGTTCATATTAATAGCATGACTGTAGTTATTAATATCTAATCAGCCTTGTGTTTTTGCTCAAATATAGTATACTGGTAAACGCTGATAGGGTTGACATTAGCAACATGGATGCTTCATTTTGTTAAGGTTTTAAAAAGTTGGCTATATTCCAATTTTTAATACATAAAACCAGTAATATACTCAGTTTCTGCTCCTTGATAAGTACACGTTAAGTTTAGCAACTGACAAACACTTGTAAAATAACAGACATTGAGATGAGCAGCTTCTCCAACCAGTTTAATAGAACATATAGGTAGTCATACCTTTAGTGCTGTATGGCTTGCTATGGTCGAACAGTTGAGCATCTCTCCACATTGACTTTTATTAGGGAGTCACGCTAAGTAAATCTACCTCTCAATACCATGAGCGAGGAATTTCTCTACCACATTTATCAGTGTTGAAGTTACAACAACCTTTTTCAAGAAAAGCTTTAAATACCAAAGTTTTAAAATAGGTATTTAGAAGCAATGAAAATGCTTTAACAATGCTTGGTGTAAAGTCAGCTAGAACTTTATCTCAAAAACTTGACCAGATTGAAAGGAAAAGCTCAAAACTAGGGCTTTAATACTGAAGGCAGACGTAAACAGGAGAAGACAATTGTTGCAAGACATACAATGATGTCTGCAAATTGGCTACAGTGTTACCAAGATTATGACATAGCTTTATATATTAAAACTCCATTGTCTAGCAGGAGGACCATGTTAATGTTTTATGGTGTTTCAAGGGTTCTTGATACTTTTTATAGCGCTCAGGCTAGCTGCATATGTGTCATGATGTTAGATCTCAAAGCTATTTCATGAGTCTATTTTAAATTCTATTAGCTCCAAAAATAAATTTCTTATTGATAGTCTTATCACTTCCAACAAGTTTCCAAAAGGCAAATGTGTTTTCAGCACAAGCACAATGAGCCAATTAAATGAGTGCGAGTAATCATATTTCAATATGTGTGCAGTAGTAATCAATAATATTTCAATATGTGTGTAGTGATCAATAACATTTGAATATGTGTGTAGTAATCAGGAATATTTCAATATGTGAGTAGTGATCAATAATATTTCAACATTCATGTAGTAATCAATAATATTTCAATATGTGAGTAGTGATCAATAATATTTCAAAATGCATGTAGTAGTGCATCACAACTTAATATCCGTGTAGTAATCAATAATAATTCAATATATGTGTATAAAATTATAAATCAATAATATTCTTACGTACTTGTTGTAATTAATAAATACGGTAGGTAAGGAAAGCAGTGACATATTCTTTTTCTTTATTATTTCCCTCTCTATTCTGTTGTTGTGTCTGTTTCATGTACGCGATGGCTATGCACGGTTTTCAAGGTGATGAATACATGCACCAATCATAGGATATTCAGTTCTTATGTGAGATCTTCAAATCCTAAGAGACCTATAACCAGTAGAGCCACATAGCCTTAGATTTCACTAACATTTCACGACTTGCTATATTCATATACATCTCCATGAGCACATATAAATTCAAGCACTTATATAAAATTTAAAAAAGCAAAACATACTGCCGTTATATCTATTTTTTATTTGGTGACTGTGCACATGGAAAGTTTTTAAATACATATACAGTGTGCATGCATCAATCACATGCAAGCCAGTCAATTCTTATGTGACATTTTCAAATCTTAACAACACTTAGCCAGTTGCTCCACATAGCCTTAGTTTTAACACACATGTTATGGGTTTCATGAGCACATACAAAATCAAACACTTATATAACATTTTATAACATTGCATTGATCTGATGAAATCTTGAAAAATTATGTAAAATCCCAGTTGTTTCATTGTCTTACTTACGCATCCAAACCTGCGATAGTTATCAGCACCTGATATTCTATGTTTTTGTTTGTTATTCTAATCTCTGCAAGAGTAGAAAAACATGACTGCTGCCCAGGCCTCTCATCAGTATGTGCTTTAGTAGGTATAGTAGCTATAGTTCAGAACATACCTTTGGTCCCTTTCACCCAGCATAAAAGATTCAGTTACTGTATTACATTAAGAAACTCTTGGTATGGGTTTTATCAGACTACTCGAGATCATTCCCGTTGGCTTAATACATGTCTCTTGCAGACGAGGTACTCAGACTAATGCTACATGCACTTTGGACTATGTGTGGCTCCTGAGAAATACCACTAGCTGTATGAGAAGGTAGAAATATAGCTACAATAAACTCAAGTGTTATCTGGAAGTACCTAGTACTCTTTCTCCAACTTTATTTACTCTTCTAACTAGTGCCTTGCCTAGCAGTATATCTAAAACTAAAAACTAGGGTGATTATAGAGTCATATCTTCTTTTCTTGTTATAGGATTCTTACTTAATAATTCTTGTAACCTTAACCCTTTCATCAATTGGATTAAAATGTTCAACCGGGTGTGCTTATTATCCTGACAGAAATGCTCAGGAGTAACATTTCTATTACTAATACAGTCATCCTATACAGGAAGTAGAAAATCATCATTAACAATATTATCATCAGCAATATTACCATTTTTATGAAGCAGTTTCTGCCAATTAAGAAATCGTCTTTTCCTGACTATCAGCCGTCTGATGGAGGACAACTCCGAATTTAAATTATTTCTCACTGCTGTATAGCACAAACAGACCTTTCCTATTGCTGCTCAAGTAATTTATATTTAATTGCACCCGATACTCCTCAGGTGAATTTCCCTCTTTAATAATTACCTCAGAACTAATATCCTATGAGCTTCGACATAAATTAATTGACCAGATTCTAATTAATGCAACTCAAAACTATTCTCTTTTGTATCATTTAGTTTTAGCTTTTTGATTACCTTCTAATTCATTTTTTCATACTGCTCGTATTCTACTTCACTTGCATTTGGAATTCTCAAAGATGATGGATTAGCTCATCTGAACATCAGGTCACTAGAAGAGGAACATATAGAAGAGGAATAATGCAGATGCAAGCACTGTAGCTCTGTATGCTGATAGGGTCTTAACTTTACCATCAAAGTTTCATGGTAAACTTTTGCCATTGCTTCTAACTCACTTATTGGAAATAAGATAACAAGAAAAACTAGTTACTATCATAAATTCTACTTCACATGCAAAGTTCCTGTTTTCCTTACGATCATAACGACTACCAATGTCAGACTTAAAACATTAAACATCATATTGTGAGTATATACAGTTTTCATGGTATCTGTGACTTCTCTGAAAGCCTGAGACCTCTGGTAGAAAACTTTTGTTTATTTAAACTTCTAAACCAAATATAACTTCCAAAAATGCTTGCACGGTGTAGAAAGTAGTGCATATTCATCTATTAGTCAAATATGGGTGTCAGACACCACAGTAGTGTATCGTAAAAGCAAGAAAATATTTATCACAAATAAAACTTGTTCCACAAACATACAAAACCTTGCTGCTAATCTGCAATTGCTTACACTAGAATATAGGCAAAGGTCTGTCCCTTTAGACTAGTCGAACACTATAAACACTCATTCTGCACAGAAAAAACTGCAACATATCGAGAGCGGATGAGAGGCAGCAACTAAAGATTAATAATAACAAACCATATACTTGTCAATAAAAGAACTAAATATAATCATTTGTGTAACTAAATAAAGCATGTTTGAGCTTGTGAGCAAACAACCCCAAATAAACAACTTCTAGGTACAATAACAATGCCATAGTTGACTACCTGACAAACTAACTTGGAGTCTGTTTGTCTAAAGTCATGGTTGCTGTAAAGTTATTAGTATCAACTCTAGCAACTTCATGAGAGAACTTCATGTAAAGAAATGCACACTAGCTGATGAAAATAAAAGTACACAAGCTGCTGACAATAGAAGTTGTGTTCTCTATACAATGAGGTCAAAAATTGAAGTTAATTCTTTACCTAAATGCACATATGTTAGGAATTCAGCAGTCACTACAGCCTTCTCACATATCATGCAGGTTGTGCCCATCAGCTGTAACTTTACAACAAGTTGTAAAATAGACATGCAAAACACTAGATGTCTCTATTTGTAGTATACAGCGTGATACAGACAGGCGTGAAAATATTTGTTTAAATACAGCTTACTAATTGGGTCAGCTATAACAAGTGCTTGCTCAGTTTCCATCTGATTTAGACAATTAAATACCTCAGTAGGCTGTCTAAAAAACTGATTGACAGCTTCCTCCAAGTTTTTAGGTTTAAGCTTATTATCAAGGAATACCCTCTCAGTGCACTATACCCTGTGCAATAAACTTACAAAAGCATTAACATACTGCATGCACTCACTATCAGATTCATGCAAGTAAAGATAATCTCATACACATATGTCTACATGTTCAGAATTCCACACCTTAAGTACGTTTGCAGATCATCAACACATTTTATGAAACAAACAAAAACAGGACGATAATACATTTAACTACTCGTCAAACACACATAAACCTAAAAATACCATTGTTTAAATCAAAAGCTGGTCAATGTTGTTTGGATTATCTAAAGTCATTGCTATGGAATCTACTACCGGTTACACTGCGTAAAATTGTAAATGCTAATTCTTTCAAAAATGAACTGAAGCGCTCCCTCAGACAACCAGACTAGACTAAACCAACTAGACAGACTTCTGCTGACTCTACTTTCAGGTTCCGCGCCTTGATTAGTCTTGTTATTGCGCACAGGGACCTCATCATCACCTTCCCTGGAGTGACATTTTGATCTATTTCTCTTGTCCTTTTATACTTTGAGAAACACTCTTCATATTATTTTTTGTAGTTATATTATAGATGAAAAGAAAGAAAGAAACAAACAAACAAACAAAAGATCATACAGTTCAGCCGAGACTCTTGGATCTGCTGTAAATTCACAACTTTCGATGTTGAAGCTAAAAGTTGAACAAAATCATGAAAAAGCTGAAAGTTATTAGTAATAGTATAGATAAAAAATATAAGTCAGTATGGAATTATTCTGAGTTAATACTTTTCACTTACTGGCCCCAATGGAACAATTTCAGGTCCAACAGGCCTAAAATATACTAATTACAGGTGAGAAACTGAGCAGATATGCCATCTTCAATTCTAGGACAGAAGCATTATCACCTAACCTATGCTATTCAGGCATTTTTTGCACACTTCAGAATCTAATCCAGGATGGTGATCAATATATTCATTTAGCTTTCTGCCATAGGACATGACAGGTCTTACTTTGGTTTCTGTGTTTGTCTGCTCTGCTACTAATAAAGATTCTGGTTAGCTACTGTTCTATTGACATCCTCACGACACAGCAGTAGCTACCCATTGTCTATTTATTTGTTCATTTGTTTCTCACACTTACCACAAAGATTGTCTGCAACGCCATATTCTGCACAAGCGTTGGTTAGCATTGTTCGTTCGCATGGAAAAACATGACATCAGCGTGGAAGTTAGCATGAAAAACCAATGAGCTATCACTCAATTTATTATATAGGCAGCTGTAATACATACTGCTGTACGGGAGGGAAAAGAATGCGGTCAAAGAGAGGAGCCTTGTGGAACTGAGGAACTAGCAGAACTCGTTAAGAATGACAAAATTCTTATTGAGCTTTGTCATTCCGTTCTTCGCTTTCTAGTTCTTTGCGTTGTCATTCACGAAAAACCGCGAATGACAACGCAAAGAACTAGAAAGCGAAGAACGGCTTTTTACATCATCGTAAAGAACAGAACACTAGCATTGATTAATCTCTGCACAGCTTGGTCTATAAATACATCATTTAAATTTTTGTATTCACAAGTGCAACTGTTTGGATACTTATTATTGGAAATTTATATCAGCATTACAGTTGCTTGCCTTGAACTTTACTTGATAGCTTTTGGCCTTTTTATGCTTACAGAGCTTAAATATTGAAATATGCATTAATGATCCAGTCACACTGCTAACAGCAATCAAAGTTGTGCAAGTGAGCTATTTGGTATAATATTATACTTATTTGGTATAAGACAACAAGCACACAGCTAGTTAAGGTTGACTTCCACAGCATTTAGCAAAATTAGATTTTATGAGACTTAAACTCGCATTAACTCAAGTTTACACAAACACGGCATCAAAATTAAACACATAATTGGTGATTAAAAATATAAGTAAACCAAATGTTATGTAATACATGACACAGCTAAACAAAGGTAACAGCAGAACAAAAACCAGCGTATGACAAGTGACCAAACATAACACTTGAACAAAGTACTAATCAGGGTAAGAATTGGGTTATAGAATCATCTAAAATACATCCACCACAATATATTATTGCGGTGGATGCCGGGCCATGACATTGTAACTCGTGTATATATTTTTATATATTATATCTTGCATGCTGTGTTGTTCTTTTTATTATATCGCTGTTTTACTCGTTATGCTATCACTTATCGTCACTCATATTGTTGTTTTATTTTATTGTATGTCCTTTTCATTATATTGTTGTTTTACTCATTATGCTATCACTTATTGTCACTTAAATTGTTGTCATACCAACACACTAGCGATCCTATATATTCACCTTGTTAGCCAGTATTCTTACCGATTGCCGTTAGCCGGAACGGGTGATATTATTATATAAAGGAGCCCGCTTACTCAGTTGAGCAGAGCAGATAGCAGTACGCTCCTAGGCTAATTTGACTTCTTTCTATAAAAACTGGAATGAAATCACACGCATTTTATTTCTTCATAAAATAGTCTACATCGTGCCAAGGCCGGCAAATTCCTTTACAATATTTCAAACAACAAGTATATTATAATATTGGTTAAGGCGAAAGTTTATCACTATAAACTGATCTGGCTGCACGAAAATCGCCCCTGCACAGAGGGCACCGCTTCAAATTTACAGCGCCAAGAGGCAGCAAATTGCAAGATTTATAAACTGCATACTTATCACTACTAGAACTAAACATAGTTGTGTAAGTATAATTCAAGACATTTTAACTTGTGAATGAAAAGTTCCAAATAGACCAACTCCAACCATCGTTGAATACATATCAAGCTAGATAGGAATATGCTTATTGAAAGACCCAATCATGCTAGAGTTATTAGTATCAATTCTGGCAACTTTAAGAGATAGTTTCATGTTGGTATAAAAAGAAAAGTACACTAGCTGATGAAAATAGAAGTACACTAGCTGATGACAATAGAAGTACACTAACTGATGACAATAGAAGTACGCTGGGCAATGACAATAGAAGTACACTAGCTGATGATAACAAAAGTACACTAACTGATGACAACAAAAGTACACTAGCTGATGATAAAATAAGTACGCTAGTTGGTAGCAATAGGAGTTGTGTTCTTCAACATACTGAGTAAGAACTAAAGCTTAATTCATTAGCTATACATGCACACGTTCAAAATTAGGCAGCTTCTGCTGGGTCCTTCTGAATAATGCAAGACTTTTTGGGTGTCTCTGGGTTGGTAGGCTGTCTATTAGACCGAACGGCAGCCTCCTTTTTATTTCTGGGTCCATTCACATTATCAAAGTGGACTGTTACAGTGCCAGAAATATCCTTTCTGCACGAAGGGCACTGTGTTCTGGCTAGAGCACAATATGTACAGCTGACTAAAACAAAGCAATGATGAATTAGAATTTACATGTAGATGAAAATTGATGAAACAAAAAATAGGAGTTGTCTGACCTTTTTTAAGAGTTTTGTAAGATTATCGCTGTTACACGACTAGCTTTCCATCTAGTTTAAAAAAGTTAGATATAGCTGTTTAGCTAAATTTACAGTTTAAACATGAATGTGCTATTTTGTTATTAGCAAAATATTCAGTACTTTATAAAAACATTTTCGTGATGATATGTATGATGGGGTATCTGAAGGTCTTATCCAGGAAATATATGACAGTCGGCATCTGTTCGCAAAACTGCGAAGCAAAATAGATCACTGGCGAATATAGATAAGTTTCTATATATACATACATATTTATATATATAAATTGTTTTTTTACCCCGGTTATCCCATATGGGAGGTAATTTCTGCCCCAACTCAGGTCTCCTACCAGAGAGCTAAGAGTTTGAGCACTCAACCATTTTTGAATCAGTTGCGCATTTTTCACTGCCTTGTCCTTGTTCAGCTACAAGCAGCGCAGGCCTTGTTTGACCGGGCGACGTTCCAGCTGGCATGGCTTTAGTTATTGCACTCATCATAAAGGTTGTAGACAATATACAAGCAAGGGTCTTGTCCAACTGCACCTGCGAGAAGGGTGCAGTTGTTGGGGTTTGAACCTAGGACCTAATGATCATTATCCCAATACCTTACCAACTTCACTATCTGTCCCGTATATATCTTTATACATATAAATACATATTGAAAAGTAATAATTACTAGATATATATATATAATCTGGTGATAACTACTTTGCAATATGAAACTAATAGTAATAAAATTGTTTAAAACTTGACTTAAACTTTCATCTTATTTAGTTATATATATACCTCCTTAGCAACAATGTAGTAAAAACACACAGCCTCTATTTGCAGTAAGCTAGGCAGACGCCATACTTGATCTTCGAGGAGATTGCCCTCACACAGTTTCAGGAGTAAACAATTCTTTATGATACAATACAATCGAGGAACTTTCCTTGAAGAGAATTATACCCGAGAAAAAACCTATATGCTCGAAAAAATCCAAATCAGTCATAAGATATCACTGATGCAGATTTTCGATCTAGCAGGGAGATGGAGCATTACCAGCTTTTTATCCAATATGAGAAATATTGATATAACTTTGTAGCAAAGCCTACAGCTTAAGGATTAATGTGCTATTTTGTTATTAACAAAATATTTAGTGCATTATACTAGCTTTTTAGTGATGTTATGTAATAGAAGGGTCTTATTTAGAAAGTGTTTGAAAGTTTGTTTTATCCAATAAACCAGAAGGTTTATGCTAAACGCTACAATGGCTTTACAAATGAAATATTTAGCAGATTTTTGTGGTAATGCAAGATTAGCTTCAAAATGTATAGAATTCATTGACTTTGTTATGTATCCAATACGCACATAGACAACAATATCCAAAGCTTGTTCAAATTCAACATTCAATGTTTTATAGAAAGATAATATAACAAAGGAATGAATAAATGTAATCAAGGCATGGATGAACGGTTACATGATGATAACCTCTCAAAGACATCAAAATACTGTGCACAATCAGTACCAGATTTATGCGAGTAAAGATAATGTCTTACCAATATGTCCACATGGTAAGAGTGCCACACCTCTTTGCATGTGTTTGCAAATTATACAGCTTAGCTGTAACCCTTGGATCTGCTGTGAATTCATAACTAGTGTAGCTGAATCTAAAATTGAACAAAAGCATGCTAAAGCTGAAAATAGTATAAGATTAGTAATAGTAATAAAGCTTCGTAATAGTTTAGATAACAATATAAGTCAGGATGGAATTATTTTTAGTAATTCTATTTACTTGAGCCTAATGGAAGAGTTTCAGGCTTAGCAAGTTCATCATGCTCCTCCTCTAATGGTTGTGATATCCAATACGGTGTGCCGGGATCTTCAGTGGTTGCTGGTGGTGGTTGGACTATTGACCGAGTGGCAGCCTCTTCTTGATCTCCAGGTCCATGAGGTGGAGTTACAACCTCTGGTGGTGCAGGATCGCTGGCTATAGCTGTCTGCACTGCATCAAGCTGCCTCGCACCTTCTCTACGCTTCAGCATGGCTCGTATGATAGATGCTCGATCCACAAAATCAGGTCCACCGTACTTTAAAAACACAAAGTATGATGAGGCAAACATATGAACCCTTTAATCAAAGACTTTGCAAACTGTGCTTTTTGACATCCAACTAAATAGGGCTGATACTAATATAATTTCAACCTTGTCAAACAAGTCATCAGTAACATCAAACAGTAAGTCATCAAACAAGTAACAGAGTTCAGCAAATGCTGCCCAACAGTAAATGCACCTCTATATTGCAGATAGCAAGCAGAAGCTAGTCCGCTTGAAATGCAATTTGAGTTTTCCAGCACAGACCTGATATATGTTTGTTGTGAGAACTGATCACATTTTACTAGTTGATAACTTTGTAGCAAAATTTATAGTTTCATTTTTTGATGTCACCTGACATGACGCTGCCATAATTGTGAGTAAGACACCTCTGTTCAGTAAGTCTAGATGCTGTTCATTTCTAGCGGCCAAGTAGCTTTGACAGCAAGTATGCAACTTGTGCAGAATCACAAGAATCATTTCAGAATCACAAGCAGGAGGCGCACAAATAAAACAAACAATGAGCATTTTTACTGGTTTTTTAAATTTCATATTGTAACGGGTCAGTAAGTTAAGTGACAGTTTAAGGTACAGTAGCTTCTGATCACAGAAGTCTGATTTACATATAGAACACGTCTTTATAAACAGTAAGTCAAAGGAGAATTGGGCTAATAAATACAGCCTAACTGACATTCATCTAACGAATTTGAAATACTATACCTCAATGTTCTGAATAAGCACCGCTTTCACTTCCTCTAGTGAGTACTCTGAAGAGAACATTTGAAGGACATTCTGAGTGGCTGTATTGTCCATCATTGAACGCAGCATTTCTGCTGTAACACTCTAAAAGAAAAGTTCCAACTAGATAATATTAAGCATTCAAGAGAACTAAAATATTTTTCGATGATTTCAATGGTTATGAATGAATGTGGCGACAGGTCGACATGCTTAGGAGTGAGAGGAGACAGCTCGGAGATATCACTGGGATGACCCTTCCTTGAATCGATATCAGCCTTGATGCTCTCTAGGGGCAAATGTTTTAGCACTCTGGATCTGGTCAGTGGCTACTGGCAAATCCCGCTAGATTCCGGGGCCCTGCAAAAGTAAGCATTTGCAACCTGCTCCGGTTTGTTGTAGTAGAAGTTTTAGCCATGTAGACTAACTTCTGTGCCAGCCGTTTTGCAGAGGGTGATGGGGCAAATGTTGCATGCCCTGCATTGGTAAACGCTGTTACTCTAGTTAGATGACATCATAGTCATTGCAGCAGACTTTGATGCACGTTTGAACCCACAAAAGAAAGTGTTGAAGTATATATATATATATATATATATATATATATATATATATATATATATATATATATATATATATATATGTATATATATATATATGTATATATATGTATATATGTATATACATGTATTTATATCAATATAAAATACCGATATTTATATATATTTATAAATATATATACATGTATATACCTATATAATTATATAAGTATAAACAAATATATATATATATATTTATAAACAAATACATGTATATATATTTATAAATATTTGCAGCCAGAAGGCCAAAAGCAAAGAAATTGAGAAAATCACATGCAAATGCCAGAAGCTTGAACAGCATTGGCAGGATGTAGTTTACTTCTGACTAGCTAGCTGATAGATGAACTTTGACTCTTTGCAGTTTACAAAACATAACAGCAGTGGATAGCCAGGTAATAACAGTGATAAAAAAGCTGTTACAGACTCTAATGTACTTAATAAGACCGGAACAACAGAGTGAATTACTCACATAAATGACTGGCTCCTTCGCTGGCTCTATGTATCTACCATGCTCTTGTAATGTGGCTGCTACCCACTCTGCTCCCTTTTCCTGTATAACCAACTGACATTCTTGTGACTGCCTAGCATGTCTCCTCCAAACATTGTCTGTTGGTGCCCAGCCAGCCATTTCAACACCACAAGAGAAGCAGCTGACCACATCCTCTCGTCCTGAATAAGTTAAAATATAGTGACAAGGAGCATGGAATGAATAGGATAACATTGATATTCAAGAGAAGTCACACTTGGAATAATTGATTGCCAAGTTTGCAAAAAAAAATGTTATAGAATATGCTTTGTTCAGCAACTAGAGTCGGTGAGCGCTTAGACTCGAGGGTGACAACTTCACAATCACAGTTATTGAGCAACCATCATTTGCAACAGCCTTTTAATAAATGGCTTAAAACTATAGGTGAATATTGCTAATCTAACTACACAAAGCAATGGTGGAAAACTATTCAACGTGATTTATGGTGCTGATCAATATATAAATATTAAAACTTCTTGAAGATGATCACAAATGTAAATGTATGCATTTCCAGAGTAAGACACACTTAAAATCAATTACTGCTCAATCTGTATAAATGCAACAGTATAATTACGCTTTTTTCAGAAACTAGTCAAAAAGCAACTCGGCCCAAGGGGCACAACTCCACAATCAATGCTATCAAACAGGTGACATCAAAAACAGGCACAACATAAAAATTTGTAATTTATCAATGAATATGGCCATTTTTACTAGTCAGAGCAATGTAGAAAAACTATTCAGCCTGACATTTAGTGCTGATCAATATATAAATGTTTAGACTCTTTAAAGATTATCACAAAGGTAAATGTATTATATAATGCTCCCTCTACTTAGCCAAACTTTTAACCAGAAGTCATAAATATTAAACACAAATATGATTACCATAAATCTAGATATTTCATAGAGGTAACTTCCTCTAGTTTAACTAATTAGTTCTGTACCATATACATGTAAAACACTGACATGCAGATGGCAGGTGGCACCAAGTTGATATAAACAAACTGAGTGTATGTAGAACACTTCTTCATCGTAAGATCAGCTTGTGTAAGTATTAGATTATATAGGTTATAAAAACATACAGCAAAACCTCTACATACAATTCCCATAAGAATACATCATAATTCCTTTAAATAGTTTTGCAGCCAAAGTGGTATACATTAATTTATTAACAAATACTCTTCACAATTACAAACCGCAATAGAGCGCATATTCCACAGAAGAGACAAAAGTATAAATTTCATTAAAAATAATTAGAAAACGGTTTTTTTACTGTTTAAAAACAAGTGAACTCAAGTTGGACCTTGATGTTGCAGAAGATAGAACAGTGTCTAGATCAGGCATGGGCAACGTGCAGCCTTCAGGCCACTGCGGCCTTTTCCCGCTTCAATGTGACCGTTTTGTTGCTGGCTAAAGAGAACAAAATTAAATGTATTTTTTCAATCTGAATACTGCAAAATTAGATTGTCAGTGTGGCATCATAAAGAATTTGCTTCTCTTATTGATGGAATAACGCAGTCATAATGAGTTATCACTGTGCTGGTCCTGCAGAAGAATAAAAAAATTATTTTGCATGGGGAATCTCCTCTAACAGTTCCTTTTCACAACAAAATATTCAACAACTCTGCGGCAGTGAGTTCAGGTGCAGCAATGGCAAGTGCAGCAAAGATTTTATAAAATCAAAGCAAATAATAATAATACAGTCATTGCAATAACTGGACGAAGTTGAGTTTCTTCCAATTTCCATAACTTTCTAAAATTTTATAATGCTAAATTACTATCTGAAGATTCATGCTATGAACATCGACATTTTGAAAAACGGTGATATAGGGGGTGAACATTATATTGCCTGCATGGGTAGTTAAAAGTTATAGAACATAGGTGATGGTAGCGTTTTATCAAATTACCATCTGAAATTGGCCTTATGCCCAAAAAGGTTTCCCACCCATAGTCTAGATAGATATAGAGATGTACAGCGACACCTACTCAAACTTAAATTAGTGTAAAGGACACAAGCCTTCAACTAATTTAGCTGATCCAATTGTATTTTCTTTCCTTTTTTGTTTTTTATGGTTTGGTTTCAGTTTTAATTCTCTAAATTAAAGTTGGTAAAAAAATGCAGAGGCAATTCTGAACATTTTTCACAAGTTTTAAACAATTTACACATATAACCTAATATTCACCTAGTACAACACATTCACCCATATAACCTAGTGAAAAGCACGTCATATTAAAGAGTGAGTATGGTGAATGATAAATCCTTGAGGATCCTTCGACCAAGTACCTGTGTAGAAAAGTTGATGCTCAATCATCTCAGAAGCCAGCTTGCTATTACCAGAAGGCCACGTAAGGAATGTATCTTTACGTCTCGAATCAACAGCAAACTCAGGGTGTTTTGTAGACTCGGTGATAATGCCCAACTCTGCCTCAGTTGATGGTAAAGGATGTGCATCATCATTGAAAATATCAGCAAGTACATCAGGTATATTTCTCACAGTTTTCACGCCTGCATGAAACAACATGCTGTGCTATTATAATGATATCTAACACGTTTTGCCACTCTTTCAGACACTGTAATGCAATGTAACAAATCAAGTATTCGCAGTCCCCTAACACTGGTGCACACTGAGTGTGATTTGAATGAAAATTGACCCAAATTTGGTGTGAGCATTAGTTTAATTGATCGACAGTAGATATGAAAATGTTTGGTTTCAAAAACCAAACATTTTCCAAACCAAGTTAATTGGTTTCAAAAGAAGAGCTGCTTCTTCAGAAAAAAAACAGTTTTTCCGCCTCTTTAACCAATGTAAACCATCACAGAATGATACTGAATAAGCTCTATCTGCTGATAAAGCTATGTTGTATTTACCAGTTGCAATGAATTCCAACATTTTGAAATATATTTATAGTTCATTTTTCTTATATTTTATATCATGCTCAGACTCAACAGAATAAGAAAACAGCTTTAAGCCCAAATATTGCAAAAAAGATGGTGCTTCTGATACAAAAATACTCATGTATAATATCACAGATGTACGTGAAAAACTT
>NW_027045407.1:0-50000 GCF_963576615.1 Watersipora subatra
TACAATTTGATTAAGTCAATTCATTGCTACTGAGGCAAAACTGGGAAATATAGCATATGTGGGGCCCTTTGGATTATAACAGGTTTCAGGTAAGAGCTTTCGATGAAACCATGCAGTAACATTGAACACACTGTGCAGATTGCATGCATGTATATCTAACTCACATTTATCAACATTGGTCAGCATATTTCTTTAAAAAAAGCCCAAACTTACTCATAAGGAAAAAAATTGACTTTTTAAGCAACCCCGTCAAGGAGTTGAGTTTACAGAAAAGGAAAGCTCAATATAAGTACGTCAAACAAATTGCTTAAGTGAGTGCAACGGTGACAAATAAAATATTCTTAAAACACATGGAGTTTGTATAAATCTAAAAGTCTTTAGTGCAAATGGAGCAACCTATCAAAAGCAAGCCAAACAGCTGTTACATTACCAAAAGATTAAAAATCAAAGCATTCACAAGAATACCATAAAACATCAACAAAAGTGGACTATTTTATTTCTGTCAAATAAAGCTGTAGAGCTTAGAAACACTGAGCTCCATAATTGTCTTGCAAATTGTGTGACCATTTCCTGGCACCTCGAGTATAATGTGTGCAGTGGTGGTAGCTGTAACTAATGGCTCTGCACAACGTTTAAAATATGATTTTAGCTAGAGATCTTTGAAGCAATTCGCAAGAGAACTTTGCTGACTGTAGACACGCCCAGCTACAGAAAGAACTTTAAGGTTGGATGTCATTCCAGTCACTGGATGCCTTTTTGGAAATTGAACATCAACTTGTTGTTTGAAGGTTAGGCAATCTTGACCACTTTGCCTCCACTGGTAAATATGCTGCTCTACCTGCAAAGAAACCAGTTATTAACCTGTTAGTATAGCTAAAAATTAGGAGAATGTTGAACACTACTCATTTTACAGACTTTCCCAAGATACCAAACCAGCTTTAAAACAATACTGACTAAAAAGTGTGCTCCATCATGTTGTTTTAGAACGCTTAGGAGATTGGCCAGAAACTTGAAGAGTAGGCTTTTGCAGCAAGCTATATCGGTGGCTGTACTAAATTTAGGTCGCACAGAAGATGCTTTCCTACTAAAACTCTGCATAATTATGTTTCCCCTAAAGAGATTGCAGTTCTCACTATGTTGATGTTTTGCCTAAAAAAATTAACCTAGTAAGCCTTAAAAATTCTTGTTTCGATGTTGTTAACACAAGTTAACTCAATAAAAGTAAAAAACAACAAACATTATCATTAATGCTTTCTTTTAAGCTAAAGCTTTTTTGTCAAACTATTAGGTAAGAATGGTATCTTTTAAATATAAAATGTAATGAATAGTTGGGTTAAGAAAAGCTTTGCTTTACAAACTAATAATTACAGCGTTACCATTCCTCTTATTTCTAAGCAAAATGCACCAAAATCTACAAAATTTTACACATTCAGCCTGTACTGTGATGAGAACCGTGTCTGTCCATATAAAGCCACCGTTGGATAATGGAAAAAATATTGCATCCCACAGGATTTGAACTTGCAACATTTACCTTGCTAGACTGACACTACAACTATGCTAATTGACCTTGTAATAATTTGCAATATTTGAATGCATAATCATTGCAACTGATAATCTTTTACAGCACTCTACACTGCCATGGTATTTTTTAGTACAAGCCAAGTTGATTTAAAATCTTGAGCTGAGTAAAATTCCTAACTGTCTACACGGTCAATTTTTTCCATGCACAAATTGACTATAAATTGTATAAAAGTCCCTTTTCATTCAGTTGGCCTTTAACACTGTAAGGTTGGTGTGTATGAATATGCCTTTCACTGCAATGCATACATGTACAAATTAAGCATAGGGTTACTGCCAGGTTACTCTGCAAAGCAGAGTTGTCCTCTCGCGCACTCCAAACAAATCCTAAATATTTAGGATTATACATTAATCATTAATTATATAGACACTATTGAAATTCTTTAAATAGTTTAGAAGTTTCTATTAAAACATATTTTTAGCTTTTGTTTACACTATTTAGTCTCTGCTTATATAATAAAGCTACTCTTTGCCATTAGCATGTCTGTGCAAATGCGCTCGTTTATAACGGTTCATCTTCGTAGACTATTTGAGATGACCAAAATAAATTCTAGCTCAGCTAAAAATTTAATTCTGATGCTGATATCAACTGATTTGGCAATTAAAAAAACATTCAGTTTTGAAGGTAGTAAACATGAATTTGGAGATCAAAAAGAAGGTGAGGTGAATAAAAGCCACAAGAGACAGACTGCTACTTGTTGCGGCTAGCTAACAAAGTAAAATCAGTGTCTGTATGACTTATCATTTATCCATCGTCGGGAAGAGCTTGGGAGCAAGATAGATTTTGATGAGACTAGATATCATGACATTCAGCTTGGTATACAGACGGTCCCCAACCTACGAACGAGTTACGTTCCGAACATTTGTTTGTACAGTGAATTTGTTCGTAAGTTGCTTCAGTGCTATATTTTGTATTATAATTTATGCTTAAAATGTATTTATTTATTATTTATGCCTACATGTATATAAGTATATTGAAGGTTTATATAAGTATGTTTAAGGCTTGTATAAGTAACCTGTAAATTGGTTTGTACTGAAAAAACTTTTTAATAAAATGGAGAGAAAACTGTGGTGGACGCCGGGCCATGACACTGCATTTCTTATTGATTGTATGTATTGTCCTTTTTTATTATATCATTGTTTTAATCGATATGCTGGAACTTATCGTTGTTGTCCTTTTAATGTGTTGTCCTTTTATTATACCGTTGTTTCACTCGTTATGCTATTGTTATATCTGATATCCCATCATAACACTATCATTTATCGTCACTTTTATTGTTGTCATACCAACTCGCTAGCGGTCCTATTTATTCACCTTGTTAGCCGGTGTTCTCACCGTTTGCCGTTAGGACGGAACGGTTGATATTACTGAATATAACGGAGCGCTCTCATTTATTTGAGCAGAGCAGATAGATGTACGCTCCTCGAATAGTGAAATTTCCTTCGCTAATAAAAAGCTGAATGAAACTACACATACTCTTCTTTTTATTTATTAGTCTAGATCGTGCCAAGTAAAGGTCGGCAAACTCCTTTACAATACATACAGGAAAAATAAAAAAGTTATTTGCGCATTGGAGATACGTTCACACACTTATGCACTGCAACGAACTGGTCAGAGGAAGGTGGATGCTGGGTGATGCTTCTACGTAGCGCCTCTTTCTGCCGCTAATACGTCTGTAATGCCGTCGGTATTATCGATGAATATACGCGCAGACCTGTTCGTATGTACCGTTGTTTGTAACTCGAATGTTTGTAAGTAGGAGTCTGTCAGTATTAACACTCCAAAGCTTTCACTGATAGATCCCCTTCAAATATTTCTGATTTCTTGCGAGGCGAATCATTTTACATATTTTTGACAAAAATGACAATCTCTAATGACAAACTAGTTTAACAATGTATTGATATCTATAATAGCGAACCCTATGCATCTTATCATTGCTCAAGTTTGGTAAGAATGTAAGCGATATTTTTAAGGACAACTATGAAAATTTTGTTAATAAATTTGGGAATTTTCACCAACTTGACACTTTACCCTATATGGTATTACTTATGTTGGTCAAACAAAAGCTTTACATAAATTCTTTACATTGAGAGGAATTTGCGTTATAATAGGTATACATGTACATTATAGCAAAATTTGCTGTACAGCTATTCCAACCAGATAAAAATCTAACCTATGCCCATAGTACAAAAAATTCATAATTTGAGTTAAAATACTTGGATTTAAGTTAGAATATGACCTAAAAGTCAATGAAAGGAACATTAATTTACTTTTCACATAGGAAACAAATACATTATGCTAATGAAACAATGCAAGTGTTTTGGCCTTAAAGTTTGGCTCATTTATGTATATACTTAAAAACATTACTTTTTATTTTGTGGGTTTTCACTGTCCACAAAAGACCCTGGTCCCCGTTAATCCCGAAAATTGAATGATGACTTCAGAAAACAGCTATGACAGGCCGAACTGGATTTGGAACAAAAGGTACATTTCTCACAAACAGAGATTGTAAATGGTACAAATATGCAAGTTAAGCAACACGAGTGTCATTCAGAGTTAAAAAAAGCTATAGCTTGTTGCAGACTATTAGATACATCGTCCAAATACATATTATTGAAATTTTCGGACTAGCACAAAATTTTTCATCTCAATATTTGTAAAATACATCTAAAAAAATATTGTTTTTCACCAAGGTTCATTCTATGTCACTCAATATTTTGGTGTTTTGACACCATAATTTACCTTCACTAAGTTCCTTTGTCCGCTTTCCTCTGACCAGAAACCTCCCCAAATATGTAAGCTTTTGTAACCTTGAATTGCCAATTCTTTAGATAACTTGTCTAGCACCAGAGTGGGTGCGGAACATGTTATAGCAACACCCTGCAATTAGTAATAACAAAATAGAAATATCACATTTTTTGAATAGATGATTTTCCGATTTAAATTAAACTCTGTTCATAGCTAATCAATTGCAAGCTCATTGATTGCTGCAAAAAAAGGAAAAACTGAGCAAGCAGAAGTGCATCTGATATTTTAGCTTATGACTCTCAATCCCAGCTCTGATATTTGTCATCATTGTGATTTGTAGGCAGTAGAAGAACGCGAGTTAAGCAATGTAAAAACTTATTCATATCCTATTAAAAAAATGGACTTCAAATGTTGAAGTGGTATTTCAAAAGCAATTACTCATTCGTAAAATTGATAGTCAGTAGTCTGACCCTGATCTGGACTTGGCTTTTAGATAATATTGCAAGGTAAAGTTTAGAGCTGGTCACCATAGGTTTTAACTGTGAGTTTCAGTTCCTATCCCAGACACTATGCTTACATATAGTCTGTACAAGTGCTATCGTCAATGGTCAGGCAACCAGAATGCAAGAACATGACAAATATAAACATGCAAGGGTGAATAGGAGCTGTATACACAATTAAAATAAAGCAGTTATTTCACAGGGCACAGTCCAATTTGTAAAACGGAATAACTAGTAAATGACATTCAACTAAATTGTTGTTGATGACAGCCCTGCACAAGCTTCAGCTAAACATTCACAGATAAAAATTACATAAAGAAATACACAAACTAAAAAGCAATAATACTTAGTCAATACTAAGAATGATTATGAAGTTTAAGAATATTAATCAAAATTACGTACAGTGGCACTCGCATACCGTTGTTGCTTGAAAGGTATGTTTCCAAAAGAAAGTCTTGTCATTTTTCGAAAAGATCACTAATGCTTAAAGGTTGACTTGCAACAAAATTCACACTACAGTTATTTGGTATCAAAAGATTCACTATGTCTTACTCTGTTGTGTTGCATGTGCAATATATGTAGAAATGTGATAACATGCTCTTAAAAGCTGAAAAGCGAACAGTTAATCGCCGCCATCACAAAATTGCCGAAGATTACAATCCCGTTCCAAAAATGGGTCAAATGGAACGTAGCTCAACAAGATGGCTTCTGTTTACACTTTCATGCAACCTCATTCATTTAAATTATTTCACAAATTCACTTCACGCATTCAATAAAACGATGTTTTTTGTCCTCAAGCATCTGTTTCCTCATCACTGTATTGATGTCACTTTGAGCACTGATATCTCAAAACCTACCATAAAAATTTGTTTAATTTTTAACCTTAGCACGAAGGAATGCATATCATCATCTGATAAGCATGAAAAGCCTGTTGGTCACCTGTGATAGTCAAAAAATGCTGCGGAAATTATGCTCGCTGTTTGGCAAGAAGCATGGGTCACATGATCAGATTGCGACTAGACGATTAGATCAACCCAAAACAAAGTTGTAAACTAGCGAGCATCTATATTTGGTAAGAGCTCTTTGGTGAAACCCAAAGTTTATGTCATAAACTAGTGCTACAAGAAGTTTTATATTGAGCCTTTTACGGAACTTACAATTCACGTGAGAAGATCACGTGTCAAAACAATAACCAAATCATTTTACTATGTCAGAGAAATAAATTGATTCCAATCTACGGCGGTTTCGGGATCGCGGAGATTAACTGTTTCTTTTTTAGCTTTTAAGAGCTTGTAATCACAGTTCTCCATATTTTGCACCTACAACACAGCAGAGTAAGCCATGGTGAATCTTTTGATACCAAATAACCGTAATGAAATTTTGTTGCAAGTCAACCTTCGACAAGCAAAATGATAACAAGCTCCAGGACCATGCATTGACAACTTGGGCAGCTAAGTCGTACATGCAAATCAGATGAGTATTTTACGGTATTTTGGAAAAGCCAATAATTAACCAATATTTGAGTTTTCATCAAATTAAAGTACATTTAATGGGCCATTTTAGCAGCGCAAAGAAAGCACATTTCTGATGACCATTTGCACCAATTTAGGGCAGGTAGTAGGAGTGAAACAAATTGGTTCGACTTATTTTAGTCAAAAATGGATACAAGTATTAGCCAAATGAAAG
Organism: Watersipora subatra; assembly: GCF_963576615.1. NCBI lineage: Eukaryota > Metazoa > Bryozoa > Gymnolaemata > Cheilostomatida > Watersiporidae > Watersipora > Watersipora subatra. Next base: position 6,514 of record NW_027045407.1, read on the forward strand.
TTTGTTACGGAAAGTTTTATCATAATATCATAATTCGAAATAAATTATATGATAAACCTCTTGCAGTTGCTTCATTTTGTCCTGCAAACGCATTAAAATCTGTAATAGAAAACAAGACACCTATACAAAATCAAAACTGGTAGTTAATTTCTGTTAGTGATGACATATTTTTTATTGTAGTTCTACAATAGCACTATAAGTTCCAAACAGTGCATTAACTATTAATATGTGTCATGATCACAGAATTCATGGTAAGTCGGGATTACAAGGTTTAGCAAACAAAATTTTGATTCTAGCCAATTTACAGCAGATTTTATGGTCAAAAAACTGAAGCACGTTTACCATTAGTGCAAAAACATAGTTCCAAGAAAACTGGTATTAAAGTTTGAGAAACGAAAACAAATGTACAGTTTTGTTTACATTTCAAAACGACATAGCAACCAATATCAAGATATTGTGATATTTATCTAGATTTCTGCACTTGGATCCAAAACATTATGCTGAATTTAAAAATCTAAACAGATTTTAGCTGGTTTTCAAAGAAATAGCTGTATATTTATAAGAAAGTGTATTACTTAATTTTGCAGATATTAAAAACAGCTTGAAAGTATCGCGATATTGGGCACACCCAAATCATCAACCAAATCTTTATAAAATTAACAACAGTAACATATTGCACACCATCGGTCACTATATACTTCGACCTTGCAAACTCAAATAATTATTCTCCTAACTAAATCTGATTATAATTTCATAAAAATTGAATAATTATTCTTATTATTAAATATTGTAGTATTCTGGTAAGAATCGTTAGGAAAATATCACCGCAACTCCCTTTACTTTCACTGCTTTTGACATCAGTTAGAATTCCAAAGTACTTATTACAAGTGTCCAAAATGTCAAAGTTACCTTTAAAATTGGCAAAAAAGAAACAATTATTTAAATCGGACACCATTTTTCAGTACTTCTTGTTTAGCATAGCAACGGTTTTAAGTTTTTTTTTTAGGGTAAAATACTTTTATTGGCTAAACTGACTTCAGATTCAGAAAGATCACTCTTTGATTGGTCCAGAACTACAGGTTACAAAATTTGTTACCAATATTATAAGTTCAGTTGGTGCAACTTCAAAGTCGAATAACTCAACTTCGTGATTTGCGACTTAACCATGGTTTCTGTGACCGCGACCCATATGATCTACCTGCTTATAACTTCAACTCCTTTACTACCAAATGGATCTCTCTACCGCGACATAAGTGTTTCGTGAAACCTAATTTCTAAAAAGAGTGTATAAATGGTTATAACTTTACACCCCAATTGTTTATTAACAATATTTTTATAGCAAGTTTGTCAGCATAAGTTTTTATGTTAGTTCATGCTCCCAAAAATATTACAAACGAGTTGCCGAGTGAGAGGGACCACTTTTCGTCCATTTTGAAATTACTGTGAGATAAGCACAAAACTCTAGTCGGATGATTTATGAATATTATTAGTTTACATGTTAATTAATCTGATGAACATAATTACTCTCATTAGTACTATTGCTCAATAAAGTTACTCAGTCTATAGATCTGAAGTTAGTAACCATTTATGGCTGTATTGCTTCTGAAATTACTGGTCATCAGTAAGAAGATTTCATAAAACAAGTTTTTGCAAAGCAATACTATGCTCAGGTTGTAAACGCATTCTTATTTGCTCAAAATATGCAAATAATAGCTTTTTTTAATCAGGTATAGATGTAATAAGGTAATTTACTAATTACTCAGTAATCGGAAACAATTTGTACAAAAGCTTGCTAAAGCCGCATCATGCAGCACTTGGCCATACAGAAACACATTGCCAAACGAGCTGTACTATAATTGGTAGTTTAAGAGTTCACACTGAAACAGCTTCAAAATAAAATTAAGACATAAGAAATCAGTGCAATAACTGCTTCGTATTACATTTACTTCATGCCTTGTTGTAATTGAGCATCATACTGCGTGCACAATTGGGAAAAAATGGCTGCAAGATCAAAATTTACCAAGTATTTAATTTCCTAATGAAGCCGTGATAAAAAACAATTTAGACAATTTATGCAGAATTTAAATGCAACTGCATTTCATCAGCATTTTTATAAGCAGGCTTAGTGTAAAAAACAGAGTAAGAGCCATACCACAAGTTCATGAAGTTTTGAACAAATTGTTACTTTACCCTTCAATATGTTATAAAATGCTAAGACAAGGTTAAACAATTATTGACGCTGTTGGAAGAAAGAACGTTTCAAATGCCTCTAGATTTCATAAAAAAAACAGCTAAAAAATGATGGCCAGGGTTCTTGAGGACACTTTTATTTGTATGAAAGATTGGTAGATAGAACATTATTACACGAACAGACAACTCCAGAATTAAAGCGCAAACATTGTGGCTATAAAGGGTAAATAAAAATTGGTTCAAAGTAAAAGCTAAAAGGCTATTGTGCCTGGTAGTGGTAGCATCATTACCATATCATTTTTCTATTGAATAACGTAATACACTTTTTATTAGAAGAGAACAGACGTTGGTACATTAATTTGTCCTACATGTGATGGCTCTTATTAAAGACATAATTTTCACCAATGAAGTGTGCCCTCAGATTAAGATGACCCTATTTATGAACCACACCGCCTATCAGAGTTTTTTAACATACACATTAATCAGCAGAAGGTTTTACGCCTAATGTTACCGACAAAAAATCTAAAAAGTGTGTTGCAGTATGAGCTTGGTCAGGTTCTCATCCTCTTTTGCTGATACAATAGGTAGCAATCAGTAGTCCATTTTTCAAAGGTTTATTTATTGCCCATTTCTAAAACCTTGGTAGCTGTAAAGGTCTAACACAGCTGTTTATTGCAATAATAAACTGTAAAAACAAAAATAATGATTCTCAAAAACTTTGGTCCCTGTTGGCTGTTAACATGTTTTCTATTAGTTAGATGCAGGATGGCGATTGGTTTTTTTCTATTAGGTACACATATGACCGGCTAACTAATTGCCTACTCACTAATAAGAAATGTTTTATACAAAGATTTTTTTAGCGCATTGCTCTTGGTTATAAGCATACATTGTGCTGAGCTGCACTGCGCAGCCTGTTGTACGCACTCAGTTAATGGACTAGACCAAAATCTGATTGTGTTTTAGACTTTTTCCATTTGGAAAACCCAGGCTACACTCATTAAGAAATACATTCAATCTTTCAAAAATGGTTAATATTTTAATACTTTGATATTGTATTTGTACAATTTAAATATCAATTGTACATGCCACTCCATACATGGTTATTTTGCTTCATAACTATTGTTTTACTATTTTTGCGGATTGTCAGTGCTATAGTATTTTAGTGTAGCCAACTACCCAATGTAATGACTGCAGTCTCCAGAGCTCACTTTAGTCATCAAAGCCCAATTTAATTATCAGAAGATTAGGACTACAAAAAGTAGAGGACTCATCAACTTACCCTTCAGTTTTTCAAAAAACTTGTAGGCCAATATGATTAGTTCTGTGAGAATATGATTAAAGAACAATAGTTCTGCTTGGTGAGCTCATCTTCGTTCTCCAGATTAAACAACTTCTACAAAAGCACAAAGTTTTTAACATTGTATAAAAAATAAGTTGATGAGGACTTTATGCACAGAGTCTCTGACCACCTTCAATTTGGTATTGGAAGAAATGTTAAAAGTGAGCTTCTGTTAAACCTATATTTGAATGCACCTTGATTTGATTGGCACCGCTATTTGGGACCACATCAGGAGAGTGCTTTGAAAATCGAGCGCAATCTTTTTAATGAACGCCACCTCTATTTGAGGAGGTAAGTTACCTTCTCAGTATAGGTATAGGTTTAAGTATATTCACTTTTTTTTGAAAATATAGCAAGGAGCTTTTAAGGTCCAAACAGGGCGATTTTATTGCAAGCGTCATGAGGAGGGCGAAGATATCGCTGGTGCGTGCATAAACACACTTGAGCGATTTACTAGTAAATGATACAATGGGCACGCTCACAAACTGCCAATAAAAATCCGTATCATCAGTTTTTTCGGAGTTGTTAATAAATTTAGGCCAGTCAATATGTCGTCTAGGCTACAACATGAACAACCTCCACATTTGTTATTAAACCTATCTTCCTTTCAAAGAGAGTACACTGCCTACACTATAAGAAGACAAAAGAAAAATGATTCTTGTATTTTTAACTGTATTGTTTTTACAAATTTTTTATACATATTATATTTTTTAGTGGTTTTTCATATTTAATATATTAAATATTTACCCTTCTCAAGATGGTCAACCGGCGCAACGATTGACTCCAGATGTTGGTTTTCAACTCAGATTTTTTTTTTAATTTTGTTTGTTATGATGGACAGAACTGGGAGTGCTATTATTAAATTCATGAACAATTGAGTGTTCGTTCTGAAGATGTTTCAATCGTAACAAAATAGAAAATTGGCGCTGCTGTACGTTGTTGAACATCGGTAAGAAATAATTACCCGCCGTAAAATTACATTCTGGTAAAAACTAACCAATCGAAATGTATCTCGTTAGCAATAAAGTTGTGTAGAGAAATTCTAGCTTTATCGCTCTGCATGAACACGCTGAGTGAATTCTAACGCAGATTAGCGCCACGCAGCGCATTATCGCAATATCGCTCTAATTATCGCCTAATTTGTTTTCACCTTAAGATAATGCTTCAGCGATAACACTTGTTCTATTGAGTCAAATATGCTACAAAGCAAAAAATTCCTCTGCATTTATTGTCGGGGTTTTATAAAAAACACCATTATCAGCTTTTCAAATGTCTTAACCGCCAGTACATCAGCAGTCATAATTAAACATTGTCCCAAAAACAAGCTGCCTCAAACTGCCTAAAATATCGTACTAATCAAACATTCCACGTTGAGTGGAAAGAAAATGGGATAAACTACAGCATTTCATGAACAGTTCTGTCAAAATCTTAACTGATAACTCAGCTTGCACTTTTATCCCATAAGTGCCAGAGTCACAGCTAGGAGCAATAGGTCGGCTTTGCGCTAGAGGACAAGCAAGGCTAAAAGTGATAAAAAATAGATAATACACAATAAACTTTATTTGTCTACAAAAAAATATAGCATAAATGCTGAGACATTGTGACAAAACGTGGTAACCTGACCAAAATTTGGAACAGAGTTCAATTAGTGATGAGGGAGCAAAAGTATCCTACATGGGAGCTATTGCACACTTTAAACATGATATTTGTACCTCACAAACTCACATGGTCTTTTAGAGTAAATTAGATGCTCCTATAACATATACCTCCTATAGCATAAATTCTAGAAAAAGTCAGGCAATTTTGTAAAGTTTTTGCTTCGTACCGCGTAAAAAACGCCATATAACTTAAAGTGTATCATCGGGCGAGTTCTAAAGTTCGATTTGAGTGTTAGTCTGTCTTGCCACACCTGCGAGAAAAGAAAGCGACATACAGTGGTGTCAGAAAGTCTTTGTCCACCTCAAACCTCACTGCCCATTTTAGGTAAATTTGTTGTTGTAGTCATGTAGAGAGATTGAACCCTGACAAACCATGCATCATTTAAAAGTAAGTTAACATTAGATCTTGTTGACACCATCAGTAATAAAATTAGGGTTAATCAGAGATCAATAATCAATTTTAGGCCAATCAATGTGAATCAGTGCTTATTAACTCATTTTCAAACGCAATATGACATTATTAATTTTCAAGTGGAATATTATCACAACAATACGGGTCCTTTTGGACAGCATGTGCAGCAAAGGTTTACAGTTTTGCTTGTTAAAAAAGGAACAGCTAGAGATCCCAGAATTCATACCAGCGTCAACATCAACCATGGATAAGAAATGTGTCAACGGCCTCATCATTCACCTGCATACGATGGCCAATCTGAGCAGTAGAAAAATAGCGAAGAAGCTTAGAGTATTTCAATCTAAAGAAAATTAAGTGGTAAAGAAATGAACGCAGCATCAAACCACCAAAGATCTACCACGATCAAGGCGTTTGAAAAAAACAGCTGTCCAACATGATTGCTGGTTTCAGATTATGAACACTCAAGCGCTCGTGAGGCTTGTTCACAGCATGCCTAAGGCTGCAGAATGGTTATAGTCTGCTAAGGCTACCAGATAAAATATTAAAATGCAAAACAACCCCAATGGCTTTTTTCTGGGCCCATAACAGTACAAGACTGTTATTTTCAATTTAGAAAATAATTAAAGAAGAGATAATAACAAAATTTGCGATGACATATTTTCTGGTATGTAGTGTGAATGAGTAGGCAGCGGTTGATACAATAGAAGATATTTGGCAATTTTAAAATCTAGTTATTTCTATTCTTCAGCTCATTAGGATTGTTTTGATACAGGGTTTTATGTATGCGGTGCAAAATATTTCCAAGTTATGATGAATTTATTGCAGTGCTACACTTATTTAAACAGGCGGACAAAGATTTTTTCCCAACACTGTACATAAAGCATTATACATATAATACATACAATTTCCATGACATTCTGACTCTTGTGATAATTTGTCTGAAGTGACGACGGAACAGAGAATAGGTACATATAGCAGTGCAATTGTTGATAAATATTTTTAAGGCTATTGGTCAGTGCATCTGAATGTCACGAGTTGGAGTTGCAACCTTGAGCTCTTACGGACGAATAGATGACGAAAAGGTACTACCGCTTTTTTATAGTGAAACTATTTTTTCTTAGTCAATTGTTGTAAGTCGCTGTCGCGTCAAAACTATGCGCTCTTCATCAAATTATTGTCAAATTACCACAATCATGGTCTATTAAACCAATGAGGTTGATCATGAAAAGTTGTCGATGAAAACCAATAATAATGCAGTTAAGGCACCGGCCAATACATTCAAAAGAATTTAAGTCAGATTCTCACATGAGCGAGTTTGGAAAGGTCCTGAGATGGTTTAGATAATTTACATGTACAAATGTATGTTAAAATTCTTATAATGAAAAATCCTTATCATGTAAACGTTCCTGGAACCGATCATCCCCTTTTAGGAGCGCCTACTGTACAGTCATGTCTGATATGAGAGCAAAATGCATTCTTGGACAAAAGCTCGCAAGTTAATTTTCTTAAAGTCCTATCTCAAAAAATGTTTTTCATATAAATTAACTAAAGATAAATTATTGTGTTGCCATCCTCTAAAAACTACCAATAAGAGATATAACAATGAAAAAATACATGATTTTATCTATTCATGCTCTATACCCATGCCTCCAAGGTTACAAATACCTATGTAAAGGTTATGGTCTGCATTAAAATGTAGCAGTATTATGTATAACATAATTTTGAGTAGTGGCAGTATGCAGCAGTCCATACAGTAGCATACCGTATGAATTTCTGACCTTTCTGAGAGTCATAGCACTAATGACGGTGTGAGAGAGACTTGATGCAACACGCTTGGTACTCTACACTTTTGTGAAATCGCATAAACAAACTTAAAGTATAAATTTAATATAACTGAATTTAGCTTAATAAAACATACTTGAAAAAAATGCTCTGATCTTATATTAGAGCTAATTCTATTTTTTCTTCATTTTCATTTTTAAATCATCTCTTCTTGGATTCAAACTTTTCGATTTGCTTATACTCTCATTTTCAGCCAACCTTTTTAAAACAAAATTAAAGCAGACCTGACGGGAAAACCAAGTGATGTAGTTTCCGTAACTGGCCTCTCGCATCCTTGGGCATTTAGTGATACATCAAAAACCACCTTGCAAACTCGCATCTCTAATTTTCTAAAATTTCAAGGCGAAAGTGGGTAGCGAGATAGTGAATGGTACAGAATTTGTGTAAAAATAAATTGCTTGAATTCTTAAATCTATTCATTGGCTTTTGTTATATATATATATATATATATATCAATATATTTATTTTGAAGGTTTGGGGTAGACTGACACAATCTTCTGAAGAATCAATTGATTTCCTATAGCCGGTTTGTGTATTGACTCCGGTTTGTGTATTGACTCGTGTTCGCGTCAAATTCTGCATCATTTACTATTTTGCTACCCATGAAAGTTTATTATAAGTTATGACTAATGTGTTGAAAGTATATGGGAGGTCATTAGGTACAAAGCCCATCAAGTCAAGTAGTCAATGATGACTTACCAGCTGTTTAAAATTAGGTTGGGTATGTGTCTAATGACAGGGAAGAAGCCTTCAACTGACATTTATGATCTACTCATCGCCAAAATCTTCCGGAAGACAATGCAAGGAAGAGGACCTTGATGACCGCCCAGGCCTATATAGATGAAGGAACCGTGAGTCACCACCATTCATTGACATATAAACCGGTGGTGACTCACCGGTTTATATGTCAATGAATTTGATATAGAAATACATAAAGTGCTGGTCAAATGAAAAGCAATACACGAGATATGGATGAATAGCTATGCAAATGGCTTTGTACTAACCCTTGTTATGAAATATTACCCAAGCCTGTGTCATTAGGCAGCAACCACATTTGCTAGTTAAAGCTCTATAATTTTCAAATAAATTAGACAATGTTATGTAAATACATGTAAGATAATATCATAGTTGTTAAATATAAATACAAACTTGTAAAAATCCATGATACAAAACCGAGTTTTAACCCGCTGATCCTTGCTCGATCTAATCAATGCGTGTCAGTAAACCTAGACAATATGTCCAGCAATCCGAAGTTATAAATTTTTTACCAAATATATCTAAACGTGCTAACAATGCAATCATATTTGGTGAAACAGCAGTACAAAAAGTCGGACAACCTACAGCAGATGTCATCAAACAGAAAAAAGCAGTATGTCACCATTATTCGGGCTAAAACTATAAAAGTTCGCACGATTTTAAACACTGATTAAACATTTACAGATAATATTCATCCATAGCACACTCATCATCCTTTCATGACTCAAAATATACTGGAAATTTATATTTATTATCATAAAATTCTACATTTGTATCACAGTCATTTATGACCTACCAACGAATGAGTCGTATTGATTGTTTCGCGATATCATTCTAATAAAATGTGTTATTATAATGAAGGAAGTAGATAAAGATAAGTGAAAAATTTTACAAATGGAAGTGAAATTTAGAATCTAACATCCTGCGAAAGAATTAATTTTATTAGTTTTTGCTGTTGCTTAAAAATATATTTTGTAAACAGAACCATGTGGAAGCCTGTATTCCGCCATTAAGGTTTCTGCCACAGCCTACGCGATTCCGTAATACCAGCTGTGAGGGTTCAGAGGGCTAACATTGATGAGATACTGCATTATTTACTCTTTTGGTTAGTATTGTTCCTTATACCTAAATTGTAAAAACAAATGAAAAATAATTTTCTTTTGTTTTGCAGGTACAACTACAAAAACATTGACAACAAGCGTGATAATCTCAAATCAGAAGATTGGAGACTAAAATTATAAAAACACTACACCATTCTATGTCATTTTAATTGAACAAGTTGAACTGACTGAAACATGCTACATCTCCAGTGTTTTTTTTTTGTAAAACCTAACTTAATACATGACACCAGCACAGTCAGCGTGATATTTAAGTGCAACTATAATTATTTCCCGAGTTGCATTAGTCCATAGCAAGCATAGTTGCTGAATATTGCACATCTTTCAAGTGGAGTAAACCCAGCACTTATACATTTTGCTCAAAGAGTTCTTGTGCCAAATCTCAAACTCAGCAGTCAAAATTCTAGCCAACAAGATAAAAATACTCAAACTTTTAAATATCAAGATTTTAGAGAAGATAATTCTCGAATTTCCAGTGAGTATAATCCTACTTTGTACTAACAAAAGTCAACCACAATACCATGAGAACAGTACTACACAGTGTGGGTAAGGTTAGTCAGCTAGGCTATTGAAAACTAGATGAAATCATAATTGTTATATACAGGGTTTAGCTTTATAAGAGGGTCAGTATGGTGTAATCTCAAGAGTTCAAAACTTTCAAGTTAGAAACAAGTTGGAAAACATTGAAATCAAGATTTGAGAGAAGATAATTCTCGAATTTCCAGTGAGTATAATCCTACTTTGTACTAACAAAAGTCAACCACAATACCATGAGAACAGTACTACACAGTGTGGGTAAGGTTAGTCAGCTAGGCTATTGAAAACTAGATGAAATCATAATTGTTATATACAGGGTTTAGCTTTATAAGAGGGTCAGTATGGTGTAATATCAAGAGTTCAAAACTTTCAAGTTAGAAACAAGTTGGAAAACATTGAAATCAAGATTTGAGAGAAGATAATTCTCGAATTTCCAGTGAGTATAATCCTACTTTGTACTAACAAAAGTCAACCACAATACCATGAGAACAGTACTACACAGTGTGGGTAAGGTTAGTCAGCTAGGCTATTGAAAACTAGATGAAATCATAATTGTTATATACAGGGTTTAGCTTTATAAGAGGGTCAGTATGGTGTAATCTCAAGAGTTCAAAACTTTCAAGTTAGAAACAAGTTGGAAAACATTGAAATCAATATTTGAGAGAAGATAATTCTCGAATTTCCAGTGAGTATAATCCTACTTTGTACTAACAAAAGTCAACCACAATACCATGAGAACAGTACTACACAGTGTGGGTAAGGTTAGTCAGCTAGGCTATTGAAAACTAGATGAAATCATAATTGTTATATACAGGGTTTAGCTTTATAAGAGGGTCAGTATGGTGTAATCTCAAGAGTTCAAAACTTTCAAGTTAGAAACAAGTTGGAAAACATTGAAATCAATGTTCAGAGGCTAAGCATGACACTAAACCACAAAAATGTTAATTTTAATTTCATGACCAGAGCTTAATCAATTGCTAATTATGATCTTTGTTATGTGGGCCTACAGAGAAAGGCTATTTTAAATAGTATTCCATAGGCTCTTATTATAATTATTTAAAACAACATGATTTTTAAATTTCTTGTTGGCATGAATAACAGTAAAAAAATAACAAGAAAAAAAGGCGTTCAGCTAATGACTAAGTCGCAGTTGTTGTCAAAATTATAGACCATATAATTGAACCCTGAAAAACAAAATTAAAAAAAGAGGCAGATTGTTTTAGCTTGTCAGTACATACCTGCAACAAAAGCAAGTCGGGCATCATAGCACCATTACGAAACACAATTGCAGAATCTACAGGAAAAAAAGACAATTGATGATTAGCATGCATTCTTGTTGACCAAGGCAAGTTCGACAGTAAATCACAAGTTAGACAAAGACGTATGAGTAACGCATGTAACAAGTGCCAGCGAGGTGTTGACAGTGGCTGATGGGATTTGCCATTTCTCTGAACCAAACAATCACCAGCCGCGCTATTACATAATGCCATACACTCAGCTATACACAAATGGATGTTTAAATAATGCTAACTACTAGATTATGACCTTCAGTTCTTGAACTGGGTAATGTTTGGCTCTGAAAGCTAAAGCTCGCAAGATACAAAAGGTGTCCCACAGCACATTGGAGAACTATCAAGCAAATTTAGTCACTGATTTTGCTAATGCTACACACAAATTTGTTGCTGACTAGCATATTAATGTGTATACAGAGAGCTTAATTATTTTGCATGTATCTGTATCATGGTTCAAAAGGTAAGCTTGCTGAAAAATTATTTAGTAATTCATATCTACCAAAGCATTATGAATTATAGCAACTCTCGACTACTGCTAATCGCTTGACATTTCTACAGTTTCTTCGACTTTTATGACTACAGAGGTTTTCTTGGTTTGCGATTAGGTTATCTGGAGTGTTCTTGTCCCTGCATACACGTATCTTTTTTGATCACTCAAACCTTATCTCTATCTCTTCTTCGAGTATATAGAACAATTTAAGTATTATTCAATATATATACTTAAATTGTAATTTTACAGGTAAAAATAACTTTTTATCATTTCGCAGGTAGAACTACAAAAACATTGGCGACAAGCGTCAGAATCTCAAATCAGAAGAATGGAGACTAAAATTATAAAAACACTACTTGGCTCCATGTCATATTTAATTGAACTAGTAGAACTGACTGAAACATGCTATATCTATGGTGTTTTATGTGTACAACCTAATTTATTACAAGACACCAGCTTAGTCATCATGATATTGAAATGCAATTATAATTATTTCCATAGTTGCTGTAGTTCATAGCAAGCCTGGTTGTTGAATATCACACATCTTTCAGTCCCAGTAAACCCAGCATTAATCCATTCTGTTCAAATAATTCATGCGCCAAATCTCACACGCATCAGTCTAAATTCTAGCCAACAAGATAAAAATACTCAAACTTTTAAATATCAAGATTTGAGAGAAGATAATTCTCGAATTTCCAGTGAGTATAATACTACTTTGTACTAACAAAAGTCAACCACAATACCATGAGAACAGTACTACACAGTGTGGGTAAGGTTAGTCGGCTAGGCTATTGAAAACTAGATGAAATCATAATTGTTATATACAGGGTTTAGCTTTATAAGAGGGTCAGTATGGTGTAATCTCAAGAGTTCAAAACTTTCAAGTTAGAAACAAGTTGGAAAACATTGAAATCAATGTTCAGAGGCTAAGCATGACACTAAACCACAAAAATGTTAATTTTAATTTCATGACCAGAGCTTAATCAATTGCTAATTATGATCTTTGTTATGTGGGCCTACAGAGAAAGACTATTTTAAATAGTATTCCATAGGCTCTTATTATAATTATTTAAAACAACATGATTTTTAAATTTCTTGTTGGCATGAATAACAGTAAAAAAATAACAAGAAAAAAAGGCGTTCAGCTAATGACTAAGTCACAGTTGTTGTCAAAATTATAGACTATATAATTGAACCCTGAAAAACAAAATTAAAAAAAGAGGCAGATTGTTTTATCTTGTCAGTACATACCTGCAACAAAAGCAAGTCGGGCATCATAGCACCATTACGAAACACAATTGCAGAATCTACAGGAAAAAAGACAATTGATGATTAGCATGCATTCTTGTTGACCAAGGCAAGTTCGACAGTAAATCACAAGTTAGACAAAGACGTATGAGTAACGCATGTAACAAGTGCCAGCGAGGTGTTGACAGTGGCTGATGGGATTAGCCATTTCTCTGAACCAAACAATCACCAGCAGCACTATTACATAATGCCATACACTCAGCTAAACACAAATGCATGTTTAAATAATGCTAGCTACTAGATTATGACCTTCAGTTCTTGAACTGGGTAATGTCTGGCTCTGAAAGCTAAAGCTCGCAAGATACAAAAGGTGTCCCACAGCACATTGGAGAACTATCAAGCAAATTTAGTCATTGATTTTGCTAATGCTACACACAAATTTGTTGCTAACTAGTATATTAATGTGTATACAGAGAGCTTAATTATTTTGCATGTATCTGTATCTGTATCATGTATCATGTATCTTCTGACCTTCACCCGACCACGCAAAGACGAGTACACATAAAAATCAACGCGCTTTATGTGGAAAATTATATACTAGTACTACACTATTACTACTGCTCCTACTACTACTGCTGCTAGAAGCAACTACTGATTGCCGAATGGAATCTTCCGATGACGATTAGATTTTGTTGATGGCAGGATCGGCTGCGGGAGCTCTGACAGTCTGTATTATATGTAATTATATGTTTGTATATATTTTAAGTCTATAAATATTTTATTATATGTGTCTTCCTTTTTATTATAGCCTTGTTACTTGTTAGGCTATCAATTGTCGTCGTTTATGTTGCCATATCAGCGCACTAGCGGGCCTAATTATTGGCCATTTAAACATTATTACCTGGTGTTCCTACTCAGTCCCGTTAGCCGTAACGGGCAATTTTATTGTATATAAGGGAGCAACGCACACTTAGTAGACAGAGCAAATGGCCGTACGCTCCTCGGCTAGTAAATTTCCTTCGCTAATAAAACATTGAATAAAATCACACTCAATTTATTTCTGTATGAAATAATTTAGATCGTGCCAAGTAAGGGCCAGCAAATTCCTTTAAAGTAGTACATGTAGTAGAACTAGTAGTAGTACTAGTAGTAGTCATACAACTGGCTATTCACTTTTAATTACTTTAAATAAAAGCTCACTATCAGAAAGAGCACTAGGGAAAGTTTAATAACAGTGTCCTAGCCTCTCATTAAACCTAGCCCTTTCGTTTCATAAACTTAGAACTGTCATTAAAGCTTAGGCTCATTTAATCAGAGGCTCTTAGCTTCTGATTGGCTGATGAGCTGCTGGGATTCACCGACACCGACTTTCAAATCAGTACCAACACCGATCTCTTTAGGCGTGGTCACACGAGCACCGAACCGACGTAGGATCGGTTCGGTTCGGAGGCTGGTTCGGTTCGTGGCACATGTCACACGGCTACCGAAGTAACTTCGCTTCCTAGATACCATACGTATAGAGACAGGACACAGTTTCATTAGTAGTTGTTATGTATTTGAGTTAAACATTTCTATTGTAAACAAAAAAACTTTGAGGAACAATTATAAATTATAATTAAACAGCAGATTTATCAGAAGATCGTTCGGCTGCTCAAAATAAATCACTCGATACAAATATTTTGCTAACCCTTCCCATCAACATAATTATATTTTTTATTAACATATGAATGTTTTTCTATGCTGAGTACATAACAAACAAAAACAGTCTTTATCATAGTACTGTGGTTTTACATAAATAAATCAGTCAACGATAGTTCATCAGGATGAATAAGACACATTACTTATACTCTACACGAAAGAAAATCACAACAATTCCCTTACATTTATGCAAAACTTAAGTGCAACATCTTACATTTATGCAACCCAATCACAAGTCCGGGTGAACCTTGTCGTAAATTGCTTCATGTTGTTTATTTAATGAAATAAAAGTATCGTCCCATTTCTTTTTTAACTTTACTCACACGCACGTAAGAAGAAATGTGACGCGTGCACGCTAGAATTCTAGAATTTTAACCAGCCAATAAGAGCAAGGGTTCGGCACGAAATTTCGAGCAGTACCGAAATAGTTCGTTTCGGCCAGAAATGTCCTCAGCCGAACTTTTTAGAACTGAAAACGACGTCGTTTTGCGTCATTTAGTTCGGTTCGGTGCCCGTGTGACCACGGCTTTTGCTCACACCGACCGATGCCGACACCGACTCATCAAATTGGTCTGTGTTCGACAAAATGGGTGACAAAATCGGCCAGTGTAAACGCACCAATAGACAAAGACGCACGAGTAATGCATGTAACAAGTGCCAGCGAGGTGTTGACAGTGGCCGATGGGATTAGCCTGAACTAAACAACCACCAGCCATGCTATTACATAATGCCATACCCTCAGCTATATACAAATGGATGTTTAAATAATGCTAGCTACTAGATTATGACCTTCAGTTCGTGAACTGGGTAATGTCTGGCTCTGAAAGCTAAAGCTCACAAGAGACAAAAAGTGTCCTGCAGCACACTGGAAAACTATAAAGCAAATTTTAGCCATTGATTTTGCTAATGCTACACACAAATTTGTTGCTAACTAGTATATTAATGTGTATACAAAGAGCTTAATTATTTTGCATGTATCTGTATCATGGTTGATTAGCCAATCAAAAAAATATTCAAAAGCTAAGCTAATGGCAAAATAGTCATTTTCCCTAAAGTAATATCTGCGACTGGGAATATTAATAATATCATTTGATAGTATAAACATCCATGGTAAAAGATTTTTCTCATGTCATGCGTATCTAATATCCTTCACGAAGCCTTGCTAGCAAAGCTGATGCTACATGTAGTTCTAGCATTATACAATGTTGCTCATTTTACATCCATTTTTCGTCCTATATTTCTATACTGAAAAATGAACTACTGCTAACTTTTGCCTTGCAATGGAAGCTTTGATAAGTATATGGTACGGAAATAATTTTTGTATGAATATTACAATATAAATTATATACCATTTCACTATTCAATTCTTAAATATCCTTCTGTAAACCATATTATTGAAACAGTTGCTGTACATTTTTGAATCCCTTGACATCTTTAAAAAGTTGAAAAACTTATCATGCGCGACATTGAAGCTTTAATGTAAAGCATGCATCTAGCAACCAGTTAGCAAGACAACATTTTTCTGTAATCCATATCTACGGAAACATTACCAAGGATAGCGACTCTCAATTCCTGCAAATCACTTGACATTTCTACAGTTATCTGCAGCTTTTAAAACTACATATGTTGTCTTGGCCTGCGTGGTCAGGTGGGTTTTGTACCTGCATATTTTTTGCTCCCTATAACTTTATATCTAAGCATTCATAACAGCCTTTATCTTCTTTGATTTTCTGCTTTTCAGTTGTTATACGACTAACACATATATAAAGTCAGAGTGACTGCGTCAAAAACATGAATATAAGATAAATGCTAGGCTACAATCATTCAGGCTTCTAATAAAAGTCCTAATTTTTTGTTACTTTGGATGAGTGACAACCATAAATTCTTTAGTTCAATGTAGTCTCCAAAGTACATGGTAAGCCAGAGCTAAAGCATAAGCACACATACCTGCTACCTTCACTATCTGTCCTATTTCTTAAATAGAGTTTTAGCCTATCCTTGTTCGTCTAAATCAGAAACTAAAAGCTAAAAGCCTGACTGAAACGAGATGGAATGAGTTAGATTTACAGCCTTACTTAGGCCTGGTTCGAACCAATATGGCATCTAAGACACGTGAGACAGAGTACCTGTTATGCAAGCGATCGCTCATGGACTACAAGCTCAGAGTGCGCGACTATTATGTCCTACAGAAAGAAATGTCGTCATTTGCGCAATTAAATTAATTTGATGCCCATACGCAGCTACACAATTTGTTTGCTTTCCAGCTGTTGGATACATAATGAGTCGAGATTACGCAGCTGTCCCCAGGTCTGAACCCGGCCTCACCTTAGCATGCGCAGACAAAGGAGTGCCACACTTTGATAATTTCAAGATAAGATAAACTTCACTACAGGATTTGTAAATTTTTGATGGTTTTAATTTATACGCTACCACATGCACCATAATATATATATATATATATACAATATATCATTATATTTTTAAAACGATAACTGCAAGAGACTTGCCAAATCATTAGTTCAAAAGGCAATGATGAAAGCGGGGATGAATTTGAGCACAAATTTAAAAAACAATATTTGCATAGTGCATAAAATGCTTTAGAAAAAAAATATATTTGAAGCATATAGGTGCCTTTTAATGCTTTTTAAATGCTTTCTGGAAGGCTCACCTATCTGGTATGTCTATGAAATTTATTTTAAGACTGCAGGGCTTTCTGCAATGCTTTAAAACAGTATACAGTTCACAAGCTATCGGCATGCTTAATCCATCATGGCTAACTGATTGTCAATGACAGTAGTTTAAAAACACTGCTACATTAAGCGGCAGTAAAAACTTTTGTTAAATCTTTCTTTTGCAGTTTAATATATATGATATCTAAGTAAATACAACATCTTTAAAATTTATTGAAAGCCTTTTACTGAAAGCATTGGAGTAAGTAAAAACGTCAAAGTTCAGAGTGACAGTGAAATGGCATTGCCTTAATTAGTGTGTCTCTATCAAAGCCGGGCACTGCTACACTTTTGCTGTGTCATTTGCTGTTAATTTCTCTCATCCTTTGTCGAGCTGGAGACACTCCATAGGTATTACGTAATTACTTTAGCATTGAGGGTCTGCTGCGCCAAATTGGACATTCACTGATCCCCATAGCTCGTTGCTCTGGCAGTGATTATTTCTAATCACAATCATTCTAAACATAGATATTTGGATTCATCAAATTGAAAAACATTTAAAATCCCTAATTGGAAATTATGCAACTCCTAATAAAACATACATGATAATAATTGAAAACTATTGTATGATGGAACAACCTTCTGCCAACACAATCTGTTTGAACTATTATAGCAATAACAAGTAACAGTTATTAGCGGAGAACATTGGCTAAGAGAACATTTCAGGGGTTGATGTAGATCTGGCCATCCATAGGAGCCTATTTGAGAATTGAACAATGAACCACAGTTTGAATGCCAGGAGTTCTAATTGAACAGGCAACGGCTGTCTAAAAAGATAATGAAACTTATGAAAGGGTGGGAAGTTAAAAAGGAGCCTAGCTTAATCATTCTCCAAGTTTGTGATGACAGCTCACACCTAAAAAACAGAAGAACATTGTTTGGTTTAATCCAAACTTGTAAATACTAATGATTGGATCCGATAAGCGCCCCTAGCCCATATAGGTTGCTGTTTTTTTTAGTTTGGCTAACAGCTGAAGCCAAATAAGTAACTAATGTATTATTATTATTGTACCAGAAAATTTGGCCAATATCTTATTATTGGGTTATATAACATCTACAATAGATGTTATATAACTCAATTATAAGATATTGGCCAAATTTTATGGCAACAATTACATTAAGAATTGAAAAACATGTTTTCTTGAGTTGTTTGTGATAGATAGCCAAGCTACTTAATTGCAACGCAAATAAATGGCATTTTGTGCATTTCAAAAGCATAGTAGCAAGAGCTAATGCTTTTACTTCTACATATACAGTTAGGTAGTTGGTATAATGAATCAATTTGGGAGTGGCTACCAGTTTCTGTCTAGATTGCGTAATAGTAAATGTGCTGAGGTTCTACTGTTCTGCTATGTCATACTCTGAACGTTTGCTGAGCCCTATAGTTTGTTGTTGATCTGTATTTCATTTTCATAACAATAATTGTATAAACCTATAAATCTGGAATATTTGATATGAAAAAAATTTCATAAAAGGCTTTTATAAATAGACTTGGAAACAATATTTCAGTTTGTTCTTATAACTTTTTTGTGCATTGATAAAGCGATGTAAAGTACAATCACTACAAAGCTAAAACAATCCTCCTCAATATTTCCTACTCTTACAAAAATATTACTTTCCCTACCATCAGAGTCAGTGCTGCTATTTTTTGTCGGTTTATTGAAAAAAAAAGTAAATCTGAATTAGCTATAATATCATCAACATAAGTAATTATCTGTTGTCTAATGTAAGTTATGTATCTTGGTCTACTAAAATTCACTAAATGCCTCTCATCTTCAGCTCTGTTGTGATACTCTCCTTTACTGTTAAAGCATACATAGCTCACTGACTCCAGCAAAACAATGCTACTAGCATAACTCATCAACGACAAAAACAGATACAAAAACCACAGCATAATTGCTTTATAATAGCATACCATAACATACCTTAGGCAAGACTAACTAATGACGGCAAACATCATGAATACTTTAACAGATGATTGAATGTGAGCCAGTGCTAAAACTAATATTAATGACGTATTTAATGACAGACTTAATCCTACTCTGCTTATGATAGGTAATCCAATTCACATGTATCTCGGAAGGTTCTTACATAAAACTTACACAATAATGTTGGTTTTTTCGGTTGGAAATTTCCAAACAAAAATTTAAAATTACCTTGTGATTCAATGCTAATTTATTACAACAATTTTTGGACAACATTGTCAATACCATGAAAGTCCTAAATATCATTGGTTATGTTGTCAACGGATAATAAAATTAGGCTACTACGCAATTACTGGGAAGTTCGCGAAAATGCGCAGTCGACCATATATTTCACATAAATGAGCATACGACAGTGAAAGCGTATACGACACTGTATATTGTTAGTCATATGTATATTTAGTGATCGAATCTTAGGAAAACCAGAAACATGAGTGTACCAGGACCTTTGGAATTGAAAATTGAAAATTGAAATCCATTGAAAACTACCCACTAAAAATGTATAATGGTAAAAATTAGATTAAAAAAAAAAACACCAAAGGTAATATCAATTAGCTACCCATATTAAGTGCAACTTTGGCTTTTCCAATCGTTGAAAGAATATACAGTAGGCCTACATTACGAGCTCCTGCAGCATAAATAATCTTTTCCTGTGAAGTTTACAATATATTGATTGTACAATATAAGAACAGTAAAATACATGTGAATTGCACAACCCATTTAAAGACCTTTCCAAACTGACCTTTCGGGCATACAAAGAGGAAAAACTTGACGTAATTTTTTTAAATATGTGGGGTGTACTGTAACTGCAGTAATATTAGGGTGCATTGACAACTTTTCTCTGTTTTTGATCAACTTCATTTGTTTTTTACCATTTTTCAGTACTTCCACAATAACTTGGGGAGCGTACATCTTTGACGTTCATTTACAACGATTTACTAATTTTTCTAAACAGCAATGTATAATCTGCAAAGGAAAACTAATAACAAATATTTTATGTCTACAAGGAAACAAAACAACAAAATATTTTACAAAAGCTGTTCTGCCTGCTCATCACCTATCTGTATTCAGAGGTCAAGGTTAGGAAAAAATAGAACTAGTGATGATACTCCCACTCGTTACATTCACATTGGTGGACTAACGCTGTAACACCTGCGCCAATCAATCGCCTTTATATTTATGAACATTGCACAATTACCCTATTCTCTGTTTTGTCGGTAAATCTGACAATCTGTCACAACCAACTAGATTGCTACAAAAATTATATACATAATATGTATAATGCTATATGCACATAGTCTTCTCTCTTGCATATGAAGCAATCAATATAAACTAACGTTTAAATCAAAGTTGAGAACTTACTCGACTTAGCATGTAATATGGAATTTTTTTGGTAGTCGAAAGCAAAAACTTTACAGAAATGTATGTCGTCTAGACTTTAGTTCTAAGAGGTATAGGCCTACGTTATAGGAGCGTTTACTGTATATGGTAAGAGTGATGGGAGTGATAAGAATAGCTTAGCCTTGTGGTTAGTCACTCTTGTTAGTAGACTTGCGGTCTGAATGTCATGAGTCCAATATACTGCAAGGCGATTTTCTCATTGCTAAAGCTTTATCGCTATAATTTGGTGAATGAATGACAGACAGACAAACATTGAGATTCGTGTATATATATATATATCTGGATTTAACCCTGCATTTATTTATTGTCGCTTGTTTAAACTGCTATTGTGTTATCTTAAAAATTCTAGCAGCAAGGCCAAACGGCTAACATTAATAATATACAAGCTAGGGCCCAGACAGTTCTATTTTCCAAACAGCTTTCTGTAAACTGCATCATCTGATTTGCTCTAAGGTCAGCATATAGCATGCAAGCATATACCGTAACAAAAATAGGTATTTTTAATGTTTTATGTTTGAATGTACATGTTGGTTCTAGTAAGTGTTTCAGAGCAGGCTTTATTATTCCCATGTGTGTTCTACCACTCTTTAACTAGCTCTGCCTTACAAACTGGCCCTTCAGGCTGAGAGCCACATAATGCGTATATAACGAGTATGTGATAATATTGCAAAATACTAGATAAGCAGCTGTAATAACATTGGCCTTGCTTTGACTGCAGCAGCCGTAAATAACATCTCTGTCACATCTAGCAATACTGTGACGATTAATGTTAGTCTTGCTTCATAAATAGGTGTATTTATAGGCCCACAGGATAAACCCCGGCAATCAGCTGAAACTTGACCACTCTGACCCATATTTCTCAGTCCATTGGTCACCTGCACCTAAATTAGGCAGGGCTAAAAATAAAGGGAGTAACAGACAGAAATTTGTGCCTGTCCCAGCAACTATAGGCAATGAATTGGTACACCACAATTAGCTCTAAAGGTTAGCTCTGAGGTTGATTAGGTAACATTGTTTTACGGGCTGGCTTGATGATCTGGCCAAACACAGAGCTGAATGCAAGCTGATGATACTAATTAATCTTGGCTTCACTCACATTTTCATTGCTACATCTTCCAATATGACTAATGTTGAAGTATAATCAAAATAACTATATTATAGCATTTGTAGACTCCTCCCCTCCTGATACATAGAGTTTTTAAAGAAGGTGCAAACCAACGGTGAAGGCCTCAACATCGCTTCAAAATCTTATAAATCGCACCGTCAAATACTTCAAAACCACTCCTGTCTCTTAAATAACCCATCTAAGAACTGTGGTAACTGAAGGCCAAAACTTCATGCTGGTTGCTTTCATGACACCAAGGCCAACCTTGCGGGTTCTCAAAAAGGGCACCTGGCTCCATAGATGTTAATTAATATTGAGGTCAAGCCTTTTTACTTGTGGCTGCTACATGCCAACAGACAGCGTGTGTAATAAGAAAATTGTGATAATAATTGAATTTTCGCATCTAGTTGCGTTTTTTCAACAATTCATCTCAACAACTATTAGACATGGTCATGATAAAAAACACTCTAAAATAATTTGAGTTATGACATACTAAACTTTGAAGTATAAAGAATTTTTTGTATTATAAACATTTCCAAGTTTTCCTAATATTTTTCAGATATATGGTAAAAGTAAGAATCTTTTTGTTCCCTTGTTAATAGATGTTTGTGTGAATCCCTGTTGCTATCTTTGTTCAAATGTCATTCATGGACAAATTAAAAGTATGTTGGAAACTCATTAAATAAAAATGAGACTGTAAAAATCAACCATTTCAGTTAAGCACACATGTTTTGGCTTTATTTTAAAAATTGGAGTTTTGCAAAAATATATTCGGCATATAATTTACCAAGTTAAACTAAAAAACCTCATAGTCTCAGATTTTGATGATTTTTTTTAATATGTTGTTGCCCATGTTGAAAACGCTTATATCCCAAATTTTGATATTCTAGGGTCATTGGTTCAGGTGCTAAGAAGATTTGAACATTGACCATTTGTAGCCCGAGTTTGAGGGCATAGCACATCTACATGTATCTGACTTTAGACTCATATGATCTGAAGAATATACAAGTTAAATATCTAGATTTTTGTGTCTACACAAAGTCTCTATATTTACACAAACAAATAGGTTTGAAATTTTTTGGATAAATAATGGGGGAGATAACTTCAACCAAAAATGAACGAAAATGCTATTTTAGCGACTATTCAAAAACAATTATCCCTCCTATCATATAATTTGCCTTTGTTTCTGTTATTATTTCTGAATTTCTCCATGCCTCAGCTATCCAAAACTAGTCTCATCTTCTCTGTAGATGTATCAGGTCAGCGTCTAGAAGCCATACAAGAATAACGTCTTTATCGAATTACTGCAAAAGGAGAGGTCAAGGTCAACCTGCGGTTTCAACAGTCGCACATTTTTCTCATGTTTTCACCAATTAGCATATGCAGATTTCATTAAAACTATCAAAAGTTTGTGTTTCAGCCTGTAAAATGCTGAAAATTGAGTTTCAAATGCCCTCCAAACTCCTTTAAAACTTGCCTCAATCAAATGAGGTTATCCCCCCTTGTCAAGCTTTAACTTGGCTGATTATTAGAATATTATCCTATCAAGTTCAAATATGCCGTGTAATTGTGGTTTGTGATTGTGATAGTAATGAGCCTAAAATATTTTCTTAACTTACATTCCACAATGTTATCAATTGTTGTAGCTTCAAATGCATATGCTTTGCCTGAGTTGGTGGTAGATGGCGGCGCCACAGCTAATAGAACATGCTCTTGTGGTACCCAGCAGATGTCATCTTGCTGTGGCCATGTGAAATTGTTTGTTGAGCCTTTGCACATGAATCTCACATTAACACAAACGTTCTCTCGATCATAGATAATTGCCATCCCCATATACCATCGACCATCATATATACAGGCCAGATATTGACCAGGTTGAGGTGTTAAGGTATTGCTGGTAACATGTGAGTCATCAGTCTTCCCAACTTTGTATTCTTGTAGCATACATTTTTCATCAACCAGTGGTGAAAGTTTTCAAACTTCAATGGCTGTTCTACTGAGCGGCTTGAAACAGTGCTGGTTCTGAAAACCAATGACTCGTTGTGCTGCCTTGAACCTTGGTTTTTAATTCGCTGCTTGTTCTGCGACTTCTTCAGTGAGTACATAAAACACCTCCGCCCCAGCAATGTTTTCCCTAGCATACTTGCACAGTGGTTTAGCACTGAGCAGTCTTTCTTTTCCTGACTTAACTAACTGCTTGGAGTGACGGGTGGCCAGTCTCTTGACCACCCCGCGAATCCCATCTCACGGACCTTTTTCATGTGAGATGGCAAAGAAGCTCCAAGATGCTGTAAGATTGAAATCAAGCTCATGGTAACGTAAGTTGGCAAAGTTCTTGTAATTCTTGTATTGGGCGCCAGATCCATCACTGAAATAATTCACATGAGTCACTTGAGGTAGGTTTTTTTAATGAATCTGATGAGCGTTCTCTGGAATGTATGTATACAATCTAAAATGCGTCATCCGGATTGTACGCTTTGAATTGTAACCGAAAAGTGCTGCAGAAATTGTATGTGATGTATTGGGTCACATAATCAGATTACGACTTGCCGATTAGACCAAACCAAAAGAAAACGGTAAAGTAGCAAGCATCTATATTTGATACGGTGTCTTCGGTAAAACCCGAAGTGTTTGTCATAAACCAGTTCTACGATAAGTTTTATATTGAGCTTTTTATTGGCCTTTCAATTCACATGAGAACATCACGTGACAAGACAATAACCAAATATCATGTCTACGTCCAAGAAATAAAGAGATTCCAATCTATGGCGGCTTTTCGTTTTTGAGCTTTTAAGAGCTTGTAATCACATTTCCACACATTTGGCACCTACACCACAACAGAGTAAGACACGGTGAATCTTTTGATACCAAATAACTGTAATGTGAATTTTGTTGCAGGTCAACCTTTAAGTCAAGAAAAGAATGTTCAGTACTGAGCACCTGTACAAGTATGCTAGGGAAAACATTGCTGGGGTGGAGGTGTTTTATGTACCCACTGATGAAGCCGCAGATTAAACAGCGATTTTGGAACCAAGGTTCAAATCAACACAACGAGTCATTGGTTGTCGGGACCAGCACTGGTTCAAGCCACTCAGTAGGAAAGCCATTGAAGTTTGAAAACTTTCACCACTTGTTGAAAAAAATGTATGCTACAAAGATACAAAGTTGAGAAGACTGATGACTCACATGTTACCAGCAATACCTTAACACCTCAACCTGGACAATATCTGGCCTGTATATATGATGGTCGGTGGTATATGGGGATGGCAATTGGCTATGATCAAGAGAACGTTTGTGTTAATGTGAGATTCATGTGCAAAGGCTCAACAAACAGTTTCACATGGCCACAGCAAGATGACATATGCTGGGTACCACACGAGCATGTTCTATTAGCTGTGGCGCCGCCATCTACTACCAACTCAGGCAAAGCATATGCATTTGAAGCTACAACAATTGATAACATTTAGGAATATATGTTAATAAAATAATTCAAGCTTCATTACTATCACAATCACAAACCAAAAGAATACAGAAAATTTGATAATGTAAGGATAATAATCAGCCAAGTTAAAGCTTGACAAGCGGGATTATCTCATTTAATTAAGGCGATTTAAAAAAGGTGTTTGGAGGGCATTTGAAACTCAATTTTAAGCGGTTTACAGTATGAAACACAAACTTTAGATGGTTTTAATAAAATCTGCATATGTGAATTGGTGTAAACATGAGAAAAATGTGTGACTTTGTTGAAACCACAAGTTGACCTGGACCTCTACTTTTGCAGTATTTCGACTAAGACGTTAATCTTGCAGGCTTATGGCTTCTATACGCTGACCCGATGCATCTACAGAGAAGACCAGACTAGTGTTGGATAGCTGAGGCTTGGGGAAATTCAGAAATAATAACAGAAACAAAGGAAAATTATATGTTAGGAGCAATAATTGTTTTTGAATAGTCGCTAAAAAAGCATTTTTGGTCATTTTTGGTCGGAGTTATCTCCCACATTATTCTTCTGAAAATTTTCATTCGTTTGCTTGTGTAAATATACAAATTGTGTGTAAACACAAAAGAATCTATACCTCTCACTGGTATATTCTTGAATTTATAAGAGTCTAAAGTCAGCTAAATATGCTATGCCCTCAAACTCAGGCGAAAAATGGTTCAAGTTCCCCAAGTTTCATGATCAGATAACGACTAGATGATTAGACCAAGCCGAAACAAAACTGTAAAGTAGCGAGCATCTATATTTGATATGGGTTTCTCGACAAAACCCAAGTGTTTGTCATAAACTAATGCTACGAGAACTTTTATATTGAGCCTTGTATTGGCCTTCAATTTCACGTGAGAACATCAGTTGTCAAAACAATAACCAAAATTGCTTGACTAGCCTACGTCAGTAAAATAAATTGAATCCAACCGGCGGCGATTAACTGTTCGATTTAGAGCTTTTAAAAGCTTGCAATTACATTTACACATATTTTGCACCAACAACACAGCAGAGTAAGACATAGTCAATATTTTGATACTATACACCTGTAATGTGAATTTCTTTTGTGCAAGTCAACCTTTACAGCTTTTGATTAAAAGCTCTTAAATTAAAAATTAGATTAAAATTCTTTTTATATATGTTGGATGAAATGTGGTGTACTCTTGCATGTGTGACACAATAGTTATGATATAGTTAACCAAAAAATTCTCAGACGTCTAACACCATCACTTTTTGTGAGATTTACAATGTAGCTCTCTGTTAAAAAAGTTTAATGTATTACACGAGCTAATTATATTTATCAAAGCGTTTTCATAAAAAGATTAAAATGTTGATATCATCGAAAATGTTGCAACTCTTACTTACTATTTATTGAGTAGGACGTACAACTAATATTGATGTCATTATTTGGCAAATACTTCCTATAAACCTTTTAAAACCAATATTTTGAAATTGTCCATTGCATAAAGTTTTAAAAATCGTTATATAATCGTTATATTTTCCTTCTTTTGACTTTCTGCATGTTGTTTTATGTGATTTGGCTGCAGGGATGTTTCAAGATTAAAATTGAGAATTTTTGATTGCATTGATAAAGTTCAGAAAAAAATGTTTACTCCAAAAAGATGTCAATCGTTGCACTTCCTGTTCTTCCTCCAGTGATGTCATCGGCTATTGCAGCCAAGTTGCGGTGTTATGCATATTTATTGACGTACATATTATTTGTGTTTGCTTATGAGTGTTTAGATGCAAATTAGAATGTAAGCCTATCCTTAGATACACCGCTATAGCCAGTTTCAAATATTATAAAGATAGTTTGATTAGAATTAGTCCCACTGTTTTCCTTTAAATACTGTGTGAACACGTGAGTATCCATTGATAACGTGACAGTATGTCTATTTTTATAAACAACTAGCATGACTATGGATGTAATTTTTGGAGAGGTCTGAGCACTTTTTTGTTGTGTGAGCATTGTAACTGGAATTGAGTTTTGCTAATTTTAATCTTAAAACATCTTGTCTGTCAGAACACCAAAAACAACCAACAAAATTTCAAATGATGGAAAAACTTCAATACTTTTTGACCAACTATTTTTGAATTTGACAGGAAAAGAGGCCGTTAACACATCAAAGCAAATGAACTATGTATTAAAATTGAGACTAAAATGTCACAAGCATCTTAATTACTGTTTAAACCGTATAATAATTGCTGACATTTCCGGAAGCACAGCAAGCGTTATATTAAAGTGTAACAGACAGCAAGGAAAACCACACGTTTTTAAAAAGCTTGTGAAAAATCATGGCAGCTTTGACTATCCATCATCAGTGGCCTCTAAGCACAAGTTGTCTTATCCTGCATATATACACAGCTACAAGCAAGGTGCCTGGATGATTGTATTGGTAGTTCATTAGTACAGCCTTTTCATTAGCCTTTTCTCCATCAAATACAAACTCCAAGCAGTTCTACTTGTAAATGTATGAGAGTGTAAACTGATCAGTTCTTTTAAATATTTTTTACAAATGTTTGTTTGCATCTCCTTGCTGATTTTCTACCCATAGTACAAGATTGCTGGGACTGTTCTTGATCAGTGTGAAAACCTAACTTTCTCAGCTGTCGCTATCCTTGTGCTTTTCCTCTAGCTGTCTCTGGCAGTGATGTTTCATGAACGGGCTGAATTCTAAAAACTTTACCTCGGGAAATTATCAAAGCAGCAATTTATTTGTAAAAAATAATTTTTTCGTTGCAACTTTTCAATCTTTACCCAGTATGAAACCTTACCTATTACGCAACGTTTTTTCCAAACCTCCAACCATGGCTTAGAGCAGAAGGAGGCCCAGAATTCTTATTACAGAAAAACTGGTACCCTGTCAGTCTGGCACGCTGAATTTGTAAAATTATTACACATAGGCTATGGGCCGAGCAGGCAAAACAGTTCTAGAAATGATGTTCCTTTGGCACCCCATTTCGGTGGCATTTTCTGCAGTGATTTAGACTAATTTTGGTATGGAGAGCTCAAAACTGAAGAGTTGCCGCAGCTGCAATTCCCACTTCTATGATAAATTTGATAAAAAGAATATATTAGGATTTATCTCCCCTGTAAATTAAACTATTTCCATAGAAGCGTCAGATTTGACAAACTTTTTATCATAATTATTTTGCTGTAATTTAGGATGTCATTGGTGAAGTCGAAATTTATCTTCTATCTATTTTCGAACATTCCATATCGTACTATTGTTACACCCACATGTAAACTATATACATGTATATATGAATATGTACATACATGTATGTAAATAATTGTATGGTTTAATAGCTTTATTTTACAAAAAACTATTCAAAACACTATAATTATGTTTTATAACCTGACACAGATTAGTTATGTTTTATTACCTGACACAGATGAATAATAAAAAATAATAACATACAAGATAAGTGCATTCATTGTTTGAGCTTTGACATGATTTGTGTAGCTCACATACATGACTCTCAAAAATATAACTTAATAAACATTGACTAGTCACTGTCTAGAAAGCTGGAAAACACTTTTAAAGAGCCTGAATGGTCTGTTTCAAATAGTGTATGCTTCAAGTTGTCTGCAATCGCTACTAGATTCACAGAACATATGCCATCAGAGACAAATAACAGCAAAATTGAGCTTGTTATGAGAAAACACTGTGAGGTGAGTGAGTATTTCAGAAGTCGACCTTCAGCAGGTAATGAAAGGACTCTGGAAATCATTTAAGTTTCAAAGCGACTTTATTCTCTCTGTGAGACCTACACACGCAGACTCTATGGCCAAGGAGATAGCACCCAGGAAAATGGTACAGACTTCAACTGACTAACAGACCGGCTGTTTGTGTCTAGGTCTAAACCAGTCAGTCCCTCCTTTCAATCGCTGAAAACCATGTGCATTGTGTCAATTATGTAGCAGCTATACATACTTGTATATGGAAAGGGTCAACAACACAACTTGCCAAAGCACAATTTCCTTTTTTACATCGGTGGATACTGGGTAAGGAAAATGATGAGTATGCAGTAAAGTGTCATACCAGAATTATCGCCCCACCTGAAATTCTACAAGCTGTTCTATGGGAGTGTCAAAATCCAGGTTCCGAGGGAACTGATGTGCCAGTATCATGGCAGAGCTGCCTTACACAGAGCTTTACACATGCATGCACTGAAACAAAACTGTAGCAGGAGTAGCAGAAGATGCCGATAGTGAGGAAAATGATTAAGAACTAAACATATTGAACAAATAATTAGGATATGCGATATTTTGAAATATCCCAGCTCGTTTTGTAAGACTGCTGATATTAGCTGTTAATAATACCACTAATAATAATGCTAATAATAATCACCAATTATTATATTCTATGATTCATCAGTTTCAGGTTATAAAACATAATTAAAGAGGTTTTGAATTTTTTGTGTAAAATAAAGCTAATAAACCATACAACTATACACACATTTACATTTACATCTACGTATATACATGTATATATATATATTACATGTGGTTGTAACAATCGTAAGATATAGAAAGTTAGAAAGTAGATAGAAGATGAATTTTTACTTCACCAATGACATCCTAAATTGCAGCAAAATAAATATTATAAAAAGTTGCAAATCTGATGCTTCTATGGAAAGAATCTTATTTACAGGGGTGATAAATCCTAAAATAAAATTTTATCAAATTTCTTTCAGAATTGGGAATGACAGCTGTGGCAACTGTTCAGTTTTGAATTATCCATACCAAAATTAGTCTGAATCACTGCAGAAATTACCACTGAAAGGGGGTGCCAACGGAGATGCAAGAATAAACTGCCTCGGCCCACTGCCCAACATAGCTGCAAGGTGGTTAAGCTGAGCCGTTTTTAGTGTTAGTTGTTAGTGTGCACAGCTGCTCAGCCAAAGATTTCAGTTCAATTTCCCATGCAATGTTTTTCCTAACCTCTATATCTAGCTTTAGACATATGGACAGACACTGCTATTATTTATATTATTAGTGTCATTCTAAAAACTGTCTTCACAACCGGGTGGCTGGTAGGAGGTGAGCCAAGGCCTTAGCATGATGATTTTGACTTTAACAAGTCATTTTACTGAATAGTCTTCCTTAAAATCTGACCAGCTCCTAGCAGCACTGTTTTCTGAGTTGTTTGAAAGACTGTTGAGCACTGACCTCAATGAGATATGACACAAGCTGGCTGAATAATGACTCAATCACTCCAATCAGTACGTATATTACTTTCGGAGGAAAATTCTACAGCCTTCTATGCTCAAATCCTGCACTTTGTACATCTCCTTTATATATTTCCTTCTTATGTTACTCTGGCATCGCAGAGGATGATTATACAACTAATCTGACAATCTGTTGTTTCTTTTTTGATCAGTACTAAACCTTTCACTTTGTCATTCTCAGACACTGGCTCTACCCTATGGTTATACCATTATGCTGTGTGTGGTATGTTATGCTTCTTACAGATACTCCAGTAATCTGCTGAGGCCACTTGATCAAGTCAGAGGTTGTATTCAGTTTGTGCAATCTTTGAGCACTTGTTTACAATATGGCTGTTTCACCCTTTGTCTTACACAACCTGCACTTAGTTACCATTCCTGGAATTGGTTTGCAGTGCTTAGTCTTGCGCTGCTGTTATTAGACACTCTGCCTCTTTCTTAAGGCCTCTTTTTGTCATCCACTTTTGTGTCCCCTACTGTCTGATTGCTTGTTTTTATTTGTTATAGTTCATTCATCAGTCTTGGTGTTCATTATCTAGCATAGCACCTTCTAGTTTATTTTTCTAAATTCTATCTTACATGTCTTATTCATTGTTAGTTATCAGTTTATTTAAAATATGTATATGTATGTAATATGTATTTTTTCAGACTGCGGCTTTCATACTTTACAATTATCATTGTATTGTTATTACTAGTACCCATGGCAGTCCGCTGTACTTTGAGGGATGGTCATGTGTGTTGATAAAGTGCAGAGAATAATTACATCCACAATTATTCTACCCTTAAAGAAGACAGCTCATTATTGCATGTGTTAGGGTAGTCGACTCTTAAGCTGTATGCCACCAGTAGCCAAACCAATAAAAATAGTTTTTTTAATCTCTGCCCCTAGCTTCAGAGGCACAGACAAAAGTGTTGCGTACTATAGAAATTATTGACTACTGCCTGCTCTGTTTGATGCTTGCCTATTAAAACCGGTAAAAAAGGAAAGCCTGAACCTGTTCTTCATTAGATGAAGTAATTCGCTTAACCACTCTCCGCTTTGTGAGGTAGCATTTTATTGACAAACAGCAATGTTTTATTCAATACAATTATATAAATATAAAATGCTAGTAGAAGCATAAAAATTTTCTTTGTAACTATTGATGCATCGTTGTAATGATAGCCAATGAACTAAGATAAAATAACTGAATTTTTGCTGCCTTCATCACAAAACTAGCTGCAAGCGATTCTTACAGTATGTTTGTAATAATGTAGCCAGAACAGTGTAAGCTTTTTAATTAGTAGCATGCCTAATGGCCTGTTCATGGTTTTCCAAACACTTGTTATGAAGTCAATTAACACTTTGATGCCGTATAGGCCGTGGGCCAAGACAGTTTATCTTGCGTTTCCATTGGCACCGTTTTTCAGTGGAAATTTCTGCAGTGATTTAGACTAATTATTGTATGGATAATTCAAAGCTGAAGAAGTGCCGTAGCTGTCATTTCCACTTCTATGAGAGATCTGGCAAAAATGACATTTTAGGATTTATCTCCCCTGTAAATACGATTTTTTCCATAGAAGCATCAAATTTGCTATTTTTCATCTAAATTATCTTGCAGTGATTTAGAATACCAGGGGAGAAGTCAAAATTAACATTCTATCTATTGTTGAACATTCCATATCCTATGATTGTTACATGGACACTAAAACTATATACATGTACATACGTATATGTACATAGATATATAACTGTATAGTTTAATAGCTTCATTTTACAATACGAAATAAAAACATTATAATAATATTATGTTTTATCAATGATATACAGCCCAAACTGACACTGATGAATCATAGAAAATAATAAAAACACATTGTGAATACTTTGTATGTGTTTGAATAATGATGTCTCTACTTTTGTAGAATATATCTTTTAAATTTATTTGGTATTACATCATTTTTGTAATTAAGTATCAATATGTTGTTGATTTCTTAACATTAATATCAAAAGATGATTTTTTTAGCGTAGTTCTGCATGATCATACTATGTTTGCATAAATTTGTTGCTGTTTGCTATTTATTTTTAGCACTGTTGTGAAGTAATAAAATACAAACTATTTTAATTGGTTTTAATGCATTTACAACTTTTTGGATAAAAATGCTAGGTAAACCAGCTGTTTTAGTACCTACCATTCAGTCCCTTCTTGCCATGACAATAACCAGTCAGCCAACATCCACATTTGCAAACTATATTTGTTGTACAATAAATAAAATGCTATGAGTTTTTTTAAATTGAGGAAAAGTAGCCAATTTACACATAAGTTCAAAAGATAGACCACAATCATCGAAATCAAACCATCAGTTTTAAAGGTTTATATTCAAAAAATAACTTCTTGCTAATTCAATTCATAATTGGTTTGTTTATTGTTCACATCACATAACACTTTGATTTCATGCCTGATAAAAACCTGCCTATAAAAGCTCAGCTGGCAGCCATCAGTTGTGCATTTTATTGCAAAATTTTGGGTAAGGAGACTTAACTCCTAAGTGTGTACAAATTTTACCTATGAATTCATTAATTTTGGACACATATCCTTGAGGAGACAACTCCAAGTTCAAAACTACCTCTAACGAATTTAAAAATATATCCTTGATAGGAGGCAAAAATGTTCCGCCTCCTATTATCAATTTGCTATACACATTTTAGATAATTTTTATATATACGAAGGCCTCTTATTAGGGGGCCTCCCATCCTACATATTTTGAGTATATATATATATATATATATATATATATATATATATATATATATATATATATATATATATATATATATATATATATATAGATATATATATATATATATAGAACTATATTTCCCAACTAGGAGGCTTTTATCAATATATAATCCATGTTAGGAGGCTCTGAAAAATTAGGAGGCGTCCAGGGAGCCTCCTAATTCTAGCAGTGTTTATAGTGCTTAACAACCCTATAGAAGTATTTTAAACATGATTCCCATAATCGCCTTATATATCTATATTCATATATATGGAAAAGAGGAGACAACTCCAACAAAAATGTGTAATTTTCTATCAATAAATTATAAACCCTAGGAGGCTCTTATATATGGAACTAGGAGGCATATATCAATTTTAAAACATTCTTACTTTTAACTGTTTTAGTATCGTTTCAGTTAATAGCACAATCTATTTAAAAACATATTGCAATAAGTTTATGACTAAGCATCAGCAAATACAAAGAATTAGCAGCTATGTCGGATACAGTCAGTTTTGCTAATATTCATGATAGCTTTATTAGATTTGAGAAATAAAGTTGTATATTAACCAACTACAATACATTACAATTTATTTGCTGACCCTCTTTATAGTTTTCAAGACTGCCATTTAAGCACTCCCTTTTTTTGCAAGGTTTCTCATTGATCTGCTCTTTTTTGTGAACTTTCACAATAATTGCACATTATGGTTTCAACTGATGTTTAAGCATGGCTGTAGTAAAAGTTTAAATAAGTCTATAATCAGTACAATTCATATTTTCGATGCCGTTGCATCCAGCCACAAAATAAATCTTTTTTTGAAACTTTGCATCCAAACGCAATACCTGATAGATGGTTTTTTAGTCGAAGAATTGATTTTTTAAATTTATTGAAGTAAAGTGGCAAAAGTATAACCACAGTATATAACAGCTAGAGAGATGTGGCTGTTATAATGTTGCTGTGGCTGTTAGGACTATTAGTTCTTCACCCATGTAGTCTACTAGAGCTTGGTAGCAGCGGAATAACTACATGTAAGGGAGCAAGTCACATTCGGTAAGTTGTTCATGCTATTTTAGTCAATTTACAGTTTATTTACTTGAAACATACAGTTGTAGAAAAGCAGTATAAATTTTATTTGATTTTGAAATAGGACTAGCGTGAAAAAAGTATGTTTCAATTATTATAATTTTTAAGGAATGTAGCACAGAACACGTTTGATATAATTTTTACATCCGTTTATGTCATCCAACTGCTGATATTGTTCTGCATAGAAAAGTCAAGAAAGGTCAGCATTATATTACCAAAAAGGAAAAAATCAAAACTTTTTGTAAAGTCCTAATTTTTGACTTTATTATTGTTACACGAATGTTCAGTTTTGTAACATCAACACAGACACGCCAGCTGACAATTAATAGTTATTTTAGTGAATCAGTTAATTCTCCAACTTTAATCTATTTTCAGTTATTATTATTATAATTTTTGATGTTTTTTATAATGATAAGTAACGTTATTAATGTGGTTCTACCAACAGTCAAAACTGTTATTAGAATAACATGATCATAAAGTAATTGTATTATTGTTATCATGAATAGTGAGAGTTTGCGTATTTCAGTTATGATTTTGTAAGTAATAGTAGTACATGCATAGGCATAAGCAAGTAAGTGGGGTATATGCAGCCTTTGAATTTTGAAACTTTTAGTATTTAGTTTGAATCTTGTGTAGTAATTGTGTAGTAATTAAGAGCTTAGCTGTTTTATAGAGCTTCAGTAGTAGGAGGCAGACATTCAAGTTTTTCAAAAAAAACCTAACCAGTGAACTAAAATGTCTATTTTGCATTCTTTTTGGTTTGTATATCTGTTTATGCTATTTGAATTATCTTTTCATTTTTGTAGAAACTTGGTAAGCATTGTTGCCAAGACGGCATATTTATCAGATGGCAGAGAGTATTAGACAAAGTTGGATGTTCTTTTCTAGAAAAGGTATGTTGCTAATTACACGTTGGTTTGCATAAAAAATATGTCAAAATAATCAAGGTTTCATCTACCGAAATTTATAATATTTTTTAACATATACATAAATATAGATTACAAACTATAAAACATTATACCAGTAAGGTTGTATTTTGAAATGTAGTAAAGTTTGACGTTTTGGCAAAGTCACTATAATAAGCAAAACTTTAAATTCACCAACACAAAATATACTGTACAAAGTTTTACTGTAACTAGCAAATGTATACCTGACGTAAGAATGTAACAGCATGCCCAAAAGTAGTTTTTCTTTGTATAGTTGCAAATAATCAATGACGCTTTAGTTATAGATAACTGCTGGATGAGAAGCATTGATGGCCCACACCAAAGACTGATTTGCAGACATCAAATTAAAGGTATGCGATATTGCAATAAGTTGCTGTAAAATAGCACATTATACATGCGAGCCAAAAATTAGTGTAATAATTTGATATAGCCATAGCTTCAGTAAGAAAATTTGTTAATGTTTACAGGCATTGTATTATTTAAACGCTTACATAAACCATTATGCCACTTTTGTGTTCTATTCATCTATTATTGGCAGATGAGATAATATAAATAGCGCACACCAATCAAAGGAATGTAGCATAGCAAAGAGATTTAGTATTGCTCTTCTTAGTCTTTATGAGTCATGGTTGCAATTGCTGAGCAATTGCATAATTATATAAAATGAATAGTTTTCCATGGTTACTCATTACCACTTTTAGTTACTCAGTCAACACTGAGAGTAATTATCAGATTTGAGATATCATGTTTAGAGGCAGGAGATTGACAAATGTTTTGTTGGTTTTTACTCTTACCCTGCCGTATGCGAATTTATGCTAAATCTATCAGCAACTGCCGTATGCACATTTTTGCGAATTTTCCAACAATTGCGTGGTCACCTAATTTTATTATCCATTAAAAACATAACGGATGATTTTAAAACTTTGATGGCATTGTCAGTGTGGTTCGAATATTTCTCTAATAGATTAGTCTAAGATAACCAAGCAGTTTCAAATTTTTTTTTGAGAATTTTCAAAATAAAAATGGACATTTTTTGTGTAAGTTTTGTTAAGTATCGCGCAAGTCAGAAAACATATAATTACTTACATGTATGTTGATGACACTATAGTCAATTCAAATTTAGATTTTTGTGATTACACAGATAATTAAATTAGCAGCAGTGACTCTGATGAGAGTGAAAATAATGGTTTTTTTAAGTGTAAGGGACATTGTAGAGCATCGTTTTAGCTTCGTAGCGATTGTAGCTTCACATAGCTTTAGCAATGCACAAAGTGAAGGTACATCGATTTTTGCATAGCACTATATGTTAAAATTTTAGCAAAATAAAATATATTACAAAAAGTTTCTAGATAAACTTTGAAGTTGAAACAAAATTGTATACATATCATGAAGCTAAATTGGCAACTTTCGGTGAAATGGCTGGCGGTAGGCCGGTAGCTTAGTTTGTGCATGGGTGGCAGTAAAAGGGTAAAGCTATAAAAGAATTAGAGATACAAGTGTATGTATTTCCTTTTGAATGATTTAGTGAACTTTGATGATTCAAGACAATGAGTTTGGCGAATGATATATATATATATATAAGATGCTGCTGAAGTTGCGCAATTCAACTCATGGCTTTTAATTATTACCTCAAAATGTTGAAAACACGCGATAGGAAGGGCCAGAACACTACTAAAACTCATAGTTACTCAAACCTGAACTACAGTAGGTTTTATACAAATTGCTGTACAATAACAAAACTGCAAAACTATTGGTTAAAATATAAATAGCAATATATATTATTATTTTTGGCCTTCGGTATCGGGCAGCATGTATGCAGTTTGTTTGCTAATGTTAACAAAAGTTTTACTAATAAGCTACATAATTTGCTCAATTATTTGTGTCAACTTTAAAATTTAAAACAAATGTAGTGTTAGCACTTTTAGAATATACTACAAACAACGCAGAGGAACTTTTTGTGGCATATGACTTGAATTTAAAAGTTCTCTGAAAATGCAACTTGTATTTGGCCATTTTAATACTTTAAAATGTCAAAGGGAGCTCATAATGAAAGCAACTTTAATATAATTTCAAGATGCTCAAAGCGGTACGGATGTTATGTTGACAAACATTAAAAGGTCACTTTGTACTATGGCTAGTAAGTATTTGCATGTATTTAGATTTTGCATTGATGCTTTCAATTAGGTAGTGTATGAAATCTATTTACATTAGCTAAATTACCAGCATGTGCAATACCCAGCTTTGTTTCCTATCCATCCCAAACATTTTGCCAATGCTTATAATAATTCATTGCTCTTTTCAAATCTCATTTCTGAACCAAAGGTAGTTTTAGCAGTATAAGAACATATACTTCTCTTCCTATGGGTCTACTCACTTTTCTGTAGCAGCAAAGGCCATTGTTTTCATAAGGTCTGTAAGAATTGTATTACTTATTTTGACTTCCATTGGTGCTCGTAGCAAATATAATTTCAGTACAATTTGCATCAATAAAGTTATTATTACTTGTTTGTAAAGTATTTGGAGCAAAACAATATTTTATGTGCACAGCAAACATTTTTGCAGCAAGCTTACCAAAACAAAATAAAACGTTTATTTTTATGTTACATTTTAATTAAACATCATATTCTATTCAGTTATTGCTGTCAGTACTATGCAGTTATTGCTGTCAATGTTCTTTGTGCATTCTTGGCACACTTTTATGTTAAACTTCCAATGCATTAAACACTTTAGAAATAAAGTGTCCAAACAAGGATGCATAACATGAGATTTGTCGCTGGCTTGTTTTGACCTATATCTAGCACTCTTTAGCCAAAGGTGTCTAGCTTTACTAAAATATTTGGTAGTGAAATTGTACATAAATTTATTGCCTGCATACACATCAATCATGATGCCTATGCTCTTATTATGTGTGTTCTACTATTGCCTGCTTAGCTAATTCACTTTCTACTTCTCAATAGCCTCAGCCTCCGAATGAAAGCTATTGTTGTTATTCCTATTCTTTGTAACTTTATAATGAAGGAGGTTGTGGTTGGGCAGCTCATTTGCTTTTCACTCTATTAGAAATATTGCAGCACAAGTATAACTGCAGTAATAAAATCTTCACAGAATTGCATAATGTGGTCTTATTCTCCAAGGTCTTCTCACTAGCAGAAATGACCTATGTACTTATGCAATTGTGGTTTGTGCTTAAAGTGACTCATTCTCCTAATGTGGCATGGCTTGCTATCTTCTTGCATGCTAGTCAATTGATTAAATAGATTGTAAGAAACAAACAAGCCAACCTCTCATTCCTACACAACCTAAAGACTTATCACATAAGTTCAACCTTCTAGCGAGATTGTAGCCGCTAAACATTTTGCTTTTTTCACGCGTCTAGCCATTTAGGGTTTTGCAGCAGCAGAAGAACAGACTAATCATGTCACAATTGGTATATTTGTTTGTCACAATTGTTTTATATTACTTTTGCCAATTTTGTCATTGAATTAATTGTACCATATTATGGTGAAAAGGCATCATGAAAAAGTATTTTACTTCGCCTCAATACCAATGCGAAAGGTTAGACCGGTAGTGGCCATTTTTGACCTTTAGGGCGAGCCACTTTAAATACTATATCTAAGCAACTTACTCGTGTCATCAAATTGCGACGGCAAACAACAATGCATAGGTTTTCGCAGCTAATTTGGATTTGGATTTTACTGCCTTAATTGCAAGATCGTAATATTGTCAAGTTAAAAAGGTCAAGAATCCTCAACTTTATAATGCTAAAAGAATGAAATTATTACTAATTTTCATAAAATGATAACTTTGTAATTATACACAAGGGTAGCTTTGTGAGATTAACCGACACACATTAAAATAGTTATGGTAACATATAGCACAGTAGCCAGCAATTGATGAATATCTGTGACTCTGTCGATGCTCCTAACTTTTGTAACTTTTTAAAAAGCATTAAAATAATTATGGATGCTTTTTATTCTGATTAGTAGTGTTAGCTGATTGATAGCACCAAACAGGCAGAATTATTAGTAGCCTATACTATACTGCCCTGAGCAAGCAAAACGCTGTATCTTGATATTTGTAAATTGTTCAGCACAAGCACAAACGCGTTTTGGTCAAGCCTGGCATCAGTATTAGCAGTATTTTAGTTGTTTTTTTTTATTTATTATGGTGAGATATCCAACAATCTTTACTGAATTTTTTTTTCGTGAAACTTTAAAATCAAAGGAGTTATTTCACTTAGGGCATTTTGTTTGCTTAAATTGACAATTTACTAAGCTGGCACTAGGCAATCAAAACGCCCTATCACTGCAGATAGGGCCTTTTGATTGCTTAATTGGACTGGTTTCTCATTGTTAGTTTGCCACAAGACCATTTGCCATGACTGGATTATCAAAGGATTACAAGTTTAAATTCTGATATTAACCCGCAATTAGTCAACAAAATGATATATGTTGCAATTCCTATTACTCATCCAGTCAACACATGGATTAAAACCCTGTAATAGCCATATTTAGCTCAAAAGTTAAGAGATGATCAAAGATCTAGGTATCCTTCAAACCAGATGTCATGAAATGAAAGGAATAAGTAAAAGAGTAGTTTAAAAAAGATCAAACGCTTTTATTAAAAACAATTTAAAGCAAACAACTGAGTGCAATAATATCAGTATTTTAAAAAAGCAAAACCTTCCAATGGACATGTAATTAAAACAAATTTTTCATCAAATCTCTGAGTCGGATCTTTAAATCGAGACTTTTGTCACTTAGATATCGTCTTGTCATAATAAATATATTATGATAAAAAATATAGCAATAAGATTGAGCACTTAGAAGTGCACTAGCTTGTATGAGCTGCCTTGGAACAACCAAATATATATGCTTCAGTTTCGCTTCCCTTTGTTTATATACTCTTTGATTACATAATGCTGCTCATAATGTCCAACTTTGTGTATGTTCAGGCCAATCAAAACGCTGTATCTGCAGATAGAGCGCTTTGATTGCCACTTTATGTGTGGTAAATGTGGATAGGGCGTTTTGCACATTGTGAAAAGTGCTATTTCTGGTGGTCTCAGATATATGAAATTTCGAGACATGTTAGATCTCAACCTAAATTACATATAAGCACAAAAAAGTGAATTTTGAAAAACTTTTCAGATAGGGCGTTTTGCTTGCTTAGGGCAGTATAAAGTTATGATAATGTATTATTTTCATTGTAATTAACAAGTTGATGCATTTTAGTCGTAATTTGATACGGATTTAAACTAGAGGCTGAGTCATAAGTAAGTGACTGGAGTAAATGAAATCCTTTAAATTGTTGAAGCTTTAAAACCTATGTTTCAATTTTGTAGAAGAATATCGCATGAGATAAAATATTACAGCTTCATAGAATTTTAGTAATGGGAGGTAGGGACACGGGTTTGCTGAAAAATCTAAAAACAACAGGCATCTTTTGCATCACTTTTTAATCTGCATAACATCTGTTTGGGCTATTAAAATTGTTTTGCTTATTTTGGTAGAAACCTGGTCACCGCATCCAAGCACTATATCCACCAGATGGAAAATGGTACGAAGCACAGCTGGACGCTTTCTTGAAGGGGGTATGTTGCTGATTAACGGTTAGTTTCCACAAGAGCGTGCCACATTAATAAAAGTTTTATTTCAAAAAATTTATAAGAAATAATATTACTATAAAATCTATGTTTGAATGCCATGGCACTGCATTTTTTAACCCTTCCAATTATAGTGGCAAAAATTGTCGATTGTGCTTCATAATATATGTTCAATCTTTATTAGCTTCAACTCTATCTAAAACCTTTTTGTTATAGATTTTATTTTTCCAACACGTTAAAAAATAGTAATATTCAAAAAACTTAATGCATTCCTACTTTGTGCATTGCTAATGCTATGTGAAGCTACGATCCCTTCGAATCTCAAAAAACAATGCTCTACCATGTTCCTTACTCTTACAAAAACTATTACTTTGACCACCGTTGGAGTCACTATTGGAGCTGCTACTTTAATTATATGTGTAATCACTAAAATCTTAATCCGTCAGTCATCAACAATCATCAATAATGTTATCAAAATAAGTAATTATCTGTTTTCAATTCTGGATGTACTTGCGAAAGCTATAATAGCACTAAATATTTCGAAAATCAGAATGAACAAATGTTTCTTTTTATGTTGAAAAGTCCTAAACAAAAATTTAAAATTGCTTTGTGAGTTTAGGGTAATTTCACAGGGAAACTTTTGGACAACACTGTCAATACCATAAAAAGTCTTAAAGACTGTTAGTTATGTTGTCAACGAATAATAAAATTAAGTTACTACGCAATTGCCAGGAAATTCGCAACATGCACATATCCATGTCCATGATTTCGCCATTGTCATGTCCATTGATTTCGCCTAAATGCGCATGCAGCGGTGAAAGGGTTAATAAAATATTATGTAATCTCTAATTGAATCCCCATTCATTTAAACGCCCCTCTACTAGACCTGTACTATAATAGATGACGGTTAAAGATAGAACGCCGCCGTTCAAGTGAACGTTACTTCTTTTGAAAAAAACACATAAAAAACTATATAACACACAAACTAAGCTGTGATTCAGTGATAACATATACACTGGGCGTTGAGCTTGCAAAATGCCATCGTTAACTGCTTATTCGAATGCTGTAGCATGTGCAAGAAATTTTAGCCTCAAATAGTAGAACAGATTTCATCATATTTGCTAAACCGTTTTTTCATATATGCCGAACTATCAAGGCCGCTTAAACAATAAAATTATTATCAGCCTGATAGAGTTATTAATTATTTCCACGGTGCTGCTTTCAAAGCTTTAACGAAAACACTGTAAAGCTTAGAAGTTAGAAAACTCGCTTCAATATGCATTGACAAAAGTATTAATTGCTATTGTTGTAACTGAGTCATTGTTAGTAAAAATTTGTCAACATTTTTCTATCCATCCTGTCCAAAATTGGATCCAAAGATCAAAGAATGTTGAAGTCGCAGTCAGCTGGAAGTGGTTGTCAATTAAAGGGTGACACTCTAGTTTTCAACACTTCTAGAGTAGCACTCAAATGAACATGGCCTTCAAATTAAGATTCTACCCTATGTCAATTTAGCTGTATTTCAGAATGTTATAATATTGGAGTTTTGGGTCAAGGTTAAA
This sequence comes from Watersipora subatra, assembly GCF_963576615.1. NCBI lineage: Eukaryota > Metazoa > Bryozoa > Gymnolaemata > Cheilostomatida > Watersiporidae > Watersipora > Watersipora subatra. Next base: position 48,976 of record NW_027045407.1, read on the forward strand.
ATAGCTAGCATAACTTTGCAAATATCGACGCAAAAAGATTTTAGTTTTAAATGAGGCTCTGCTTTCATATATTTGCAAATCGCTAATGCATGAATTTAAAAAAAGAACCCAAGGGTATATTTCTCTTTGTGTAGTAGCATCTAATCAAAAATGCATTGATTTTAAATAAGTGCAGAATGACATACATGGATTATCAACACCGAAGAGTGATTTTCAGACATCAGATTAAATGTGGGTGATGCTATGATAAGTGGCTTTAAACTAACACAATGTACTAGGGAACCAAGCGTGATTATTTTGCTGTAGCTCAAATGCAGTAGAAAAAATAAAGGTGTCTAACTTTTCAAGTATTTCAGTCAAATTTGTTGCCTACATAAATTCTGACACTAGTCTTTGTGTTCTGCTGCTGTCAGGTTACAAAACATAGCTCTCCTAGTCAGAGGCATTTAGGTATCTAGAGCAATCTAGGCATTAGTGGTTTCAATGAACACCTGAACAATGGTGTTTAACCACATTGCTTGACCCCATAGGTCAAGTATTAGCCTAATTAATGACTCAATAAATAGCTACCCAGTCAGGTCACACTAAGCTTAGCAGCAATCGTTCTGAACACTGGCCATTGAGACTGCTCAATAAATGTTAATCCTGATCATTTCTCTAATAATTTGAAACAAATAGAAATCCAAACTGCTCTATCGCATGCATGCAAGTGGCACACCATTTAGTTTCATAATTAGCTACTAAAGTAGTATATAGAAGTGGTCATCAAAGAACCTTCTACAGTATATGTGTGTTTTGAATAACAATACATTGGTTAAGTATTATATTACTAAATGAGAAATGACACTAACGAGCATTAATGTCCTTATTGTTCACTTGTATCTTAGAAACCATCAATTCTGTTTTGACTTGCAGCACGTAAACCAGCTTATTTAACTTTTGAATGGAGCTGAGCAATGATATGTGATTCATCAAAGCCATAGCTTATCAGATTTTTATAAATGATAATTCACATTATTTACTAT